>NC_052049.1:171262967-171527967 GCF_903992535.2 Arvicola amphibius | reverse complement strand
GTTTCTTAAGGAAGAAGCTGAGGTCACTGGGAATGTAACCTCAGGCCTTGCCATCCTTGTTTAGTGTGAGTGGTTTCTTCAACTTAAAAAAAAAAAGAGGTTCTTCAATAAATGAAGGATGCCCCTGTGAAGTAGGTAGCAATGTTCTTTTTCATAGTTACACAGAGACTCCATATCCCCAAGAAACATGCGGTGTGTAACCCTGGAGCTACGATTTGAGCCCAGGGAGGATTATTAACCTTCATAGTTACCCACTGGACCATGCTACCATAAAATGTCTATGGGAGTTAGCCCAGACAACATAAGCCATTCAAGAAAATACAGTTGTTATAATGCCACCCTTGGGAAGTGTGCTTACATTATCCCACATGATGCTCACTGTAACACAGCCCGCTCTTTACAAAGGTAGAAATCTGGGTCCTCTTTCTGCCCTTGGCTACAGAGAGCATGGGTGGCAGAGGTAAGTATAATCTGACCTTGGCAGAGGTAGGATTCACCATCTTTCCAAAGACTGTGAGCTAATAATGCCCAGAGACGAGTGACTCTGGCGGCCTATTTACTCTCTAAGGGCATGATCCTAATTTGTCTTCCATTAGAAAGGCCAGCCATAGGCAACGAAAGGAGCAGGAATTTGGAAAGTACACAATTTGCTTTTAAGCAGAAATCTAATTTGAAAAATAATGCTGATTAACTCCAGTCCTTATTGGCTCATTACCCACTTGGAGTTTATTAGATTTTCCTGGCCTGCCCTGAGACGCTGCCGCTCTCTCCATAGAGCAATGATACTTCTGTAAGATATTTGTTTATTTTTTTTCTGACCATGTTTGGTATGAGTTACATGTTGGGGAATGTTTATTACTTCTAGGCAGAAAAAGATTCACCTGCAGACTCTGCAAGCCCTGTCTGAAGTGCAGAAAATGACCCCAAGGGAAAGGATGCGGCTGAGGAAGCTGCAGGCCGCTGATGAGAAAGCCAGGAAGCTGAAGTGAGCTGCCTTTCCTTTGGGTGCCCCATGCCCTGCGCTGCCTAACAGTGCTCTCAAAGAACTCACGCAAAGAAAGCAAAAGCCCAAACCAAGGCACACATGATCGCTTATGCCTTCATTCACCTGCTCCTCCAAACAAGGTTCCTGAGCCAGAGATTGGGTATCAAGAACTGTTTACATCAGGTGTTCAGGCCTGTGTGAAGGTGGACTGAAAGGTAGGGAGGTTACTAGTGAGGAAAATGTGGGCAGGCTCTGAAGGAGACCTCACTGGCTGCTGACATTTGGACCTATCCCATCAAGAAGCCGAACAGACAGCTTTACAATTTAGTCTGCATTCGTTACTTTTCCCATTGTTTGATAAAGTGCCCTGAAGTAACTTGAGGGAGAAAGGCCTGTTTCGGCTCACTGTTGGAGGGTGCAGTCCACCACAGTGAAGTCACAGGCAGTAGGACTGTGAAGAATGGTTAATGAGCATCCTTGAGTTGGGAGGCAGCTCATTTGTGTGCTGAACTCTGTGGGGTAAATGCTCTTATCATGGCCAGTTTCAGGTTACCAGCTGATATTATGGGTTGTTCAGTTGGGAAGATTTATGTGCAGTCTGTTGTTGAGAGCCAAAGCATGCTGGTTCCTATAAACCACTGATTGTGGGTCTAACTGAGGAGATACATGCCCTGAAATTATTTAAGTCATTACATCAACTCAGAGCTTCAAATCTGTGTCTAAATGCAAGTAATGTTAATGTCTCTGAGGTAGCAAAATTCATGTCATTGGTTGAATGTAATGGGGGATTCAATCTGAAAGGAAGATATAAAAAAAGGCAAATGTAATATTTTGCATGCATATTAAAATCATTATACAGATTAGAATTATTTATAGGCAAAAGAATAGCATAAATATTCCACATGATATACTAATATTGTTGCTATTTGGTCTTAATGTTATAAATTAGTTGAATTAGAATTCTGACCATTGTTTCTAGGATTCTAGAGGGGCCGTATATTTTATTTAATGTCACTGAGACATGCCAACACTGTGCGCAATCTCAGTTATTATGTAGTATAAAACTGAAGCTGTGGAAGTAAAGAATTATGGTGGCTTCTGGAGAGAGGCGGGCGTGTTAGACAAAAGGAATCCCAAGCCCTAGAAGTCTGTCATGCATTATGGAGACTAATAATACAGAATTGGATAGTTGAAAGCTACTTGGGCGGTGGATCTGTTACCACTTCCACAGTGTTCACACATTCTCTGACATGTGCTTCCATTGTCCTGTATATGGGCTTGCTCATCACGAAGCAGAATAAATCAGTGTCTTCACAGTCAGGATGCTCAGGGCCGAGTGTTATCTTCTCCTGATATTCCAGGGGTTCCAGAGTCGACTAAAGAGCCATAGCTTCCTTGTGTGTGCTTCAGAAGAGCAGTTTCACTTGAAATTTTAAAGAGAGAGAGGGACAGACCTGATAGTCTGACTTCCTCATAACTCATAACAGGTCTGCCTGTTAAAACAGTGATCATGCTTGTTTGTATACTGTAGATATGCTTAAACATCTTGTACTGATTTTTATACATTCCCATTAAATTTACAGAAAGATTGTGGAAGAAAAATATAAAGAAAATAGCAAGCGGGTGCAAGACTCAAGATTCCAGGAGTTTGAACCTCTAGGAGTTGGTGTGCCCCATGTAAGCATCCCTGTTTCATGTTCACATGGAATGTTTCCTTGCTTTGGGTTTCTCGGATTCATCAAGCTAGATGTGTAGGAAAAGGGTAGAAAACCCTCAGATGAACTTGGCCCAGCTCAGGGAGGGCTCTACAAGTAAGCCCACAGCTGATGGCAACCCTAATGCAAAGCAGCTTACATCCGGAAGTGGACCAGTTGAGTCTGCCATCACCCAGCCAGTGGCTACTGTTTACAAAATAACTGAATTTTCCCGAATGCAGAGATTATGGTTAAGATGATTAATTAATAGAACAAATATGTACATATCTGATTTTCACTTCTATCCTGTGTGTTTTACCTCTTCAGTCTGTCAATCCCTTTTTGTCTTATTTTTATTTTTTAACCCTTTATTTTCTGTCTCCTATCTATATCATCATGAGCTGTGATGAGAATGTCATTCAAACTGAAGAACTACCACAGATATCTGATAATGAATAAATGGATTTGCAGGACCCCTCTTCCTGTACTTCTGCATTTGAAATCTCTGAGTGGCAAATACTGTTTTCATCCATGGTTGAGAATATCTCTCTGGACCTTGGTGGTAGAACCTGATACTAAGGTAGTCTATACGAGGGGTCATGTGGGACAGCTGACGTCAACCTCACACAGCACATTCATTGGGGCAAAAAAAACCTTTGTGATGTTCACCCAGAGGATGAACAAGACTGAAAACCAGGCATTCCCAAGCTGATAGGGTTATAAAGATTCTGTGTGTGTTAATGTGTTCAAACTGCTTGCTCAATCACCAAAATAAATTGGAGTGCTTATTTCTGGAATACCAGGAACCCTTGAGATCAGAGACATTTCTTTGCTAAGACTGGAGCTTGAGAACCAGATATGGCTTTTTTTGTATTATGATGCCCAAATGGCCTCCCTCCTTCTTTTCCTTCCTCATTCCCTTCCTTCCCTTCCCTCTCCCTCCTTCCCTTCTTTCCTTCCTTCCAGAAAGGGTCTTATTATGTGTCTCAGACTATCCTTAACTTCATGAGCCTCCTGCCTCAGCCTCTCAGGTGCTGAGATTACAGGCATGAAAAGCCACACCAAACCCTGCTTTTATTTTGCAGTTATCTATGGCAAATAAAAAGTAAGGTCTTTTGTATTAGAGACTGATAATCTACTTCACCTTTTTGCTTTTATTCTTTGACTCTTTAAGATAATCATCTTGGTGTTTGATGTAATTATTGCCAGTAGTCTGAGCACACAGTATGACACAGGGTGTAGCTGAACAGCTATGGAAGCCAAAGCCCTTGGTAATCTCTGCAAACTGGGGTATTAAGGTGATAAGGATGATCTCAAGGCTGCATGTCAGGCAGAACCTGAAGAGATTTTGTTACCCACATGTTATCACTAAGAACATGGAGCCAGAGAAAGCATCTTCAGTTTGGCCCAGCTCAGATTAAGGAAGAGGTCACACTAAGATCCTGTTGTTCCCAGCATACATCCCCAGTGACTTTCTGGGCGAGTCACTTTTCTTGATGCTGTAACAAAATTCCTGACACAAGCAACTTAAGGAAGGGTTTTGCTTTGGGGAAGAGTTTTGAGGAACTCGTAATTTGAAACTCTAGTCCATAATGGCTGCGGATTAGTGATGGCAAGGACATTGTGTCTGTACTCAGGACTCAGGGACTGTCACTGCCCAGCTGACTTTCTCCTTTCAGCCAGCCTAGGAACCCAGCCTGTGGGCTGATGCTGCCCACATTCAGAATAGGTCTTTCTTCTTCACTCAGCTTTTCTGCCAGCACTTACATAGGCACACCCAGAAGTGTGTTTCCATAGTGATTCTAAATCTCACCCAGTGGACAAGTAAGATTAACCTTCATGCTTTTCTTTCTCTCAGCAAGAAGTGTGTGTGTGTGTGTGTGTGTGTGTGTGTGTGTGTGTGTGTGCGCGCGCGCGCGTGCATGTGCTCAAATGTGTACACACATGCACACACAGTCCTGGCTAAAGGTTTTGGTTCATTCTTTGAATTTTCTGAAGTTTAGTACCACTGTCTCTGTTTCGGAACTTCTCAGGAATGTTTTCTGAGTTTGTATGTGGATAGGAGCATTGTTAGCATGGCAGCATAGTAATAATAGGTTCTTGTTTTTAGTTTTTAGGAAACTATCTTTTCTCATTTTACATACCAATACCAGTTCCCACTCCCTCCCCTCCTACTGTTTCTTCCATCTTCCTCCCCACCCCACCCCTCATCCCCTCCTCAGAGAGGGTAAGGCTTCACATGGGGAGTCAACAACGTCTAGCACATTACTTTGAGGCAAGGCCAAGGCCTCCCCCCATATCTAGGCTGAGAAAGGTATGAGAATGGGTTCCAAAAAGCCAGAACAAGCAGTAAGGATCAATTCTGGTCTCACTGCCAATGGCTCCATAGTCTGCCCCAGCCATACAACTGTCACCCACATTCAGAGGCCTTGTTTAGTCCTATGCTGGTTTCTGCACTGTCTGGCTTCTTGAAATTTGCATGCAAATGGATAGAACTAGAAAAATCCTGAGTGAGGTAACCCAGACCCAGAAAGATGAGCATGGTACGTACTCACTCATAAGTAGATACCAACTGTAGAGCAAAGAATAAGGAGCCTATAGTCTACGACCCCAGAGAAGATAAGTAACAAGGAGAACACTAAGAGAAACATATAGATTCTCCTGGGAAGGGGAAATAGACAAGATCTTTGGAGAACAGTAGGTTCTTATGTTCAATATCTCATCGTTTTCTAAGTTTGTATGTGGATGGGGCATTGTTAGCATGGCTGGAGACTGAGACTGCTCGTTTGCTTCCCGGCCACCCAGACTCAAATAATCACACAGAAACTATGTTAATTAAAACTCTGTTTGACCAATAGTTTAGGCATATTCCTAGCTAGCTTTTACATCTTAAATTAATCCATTTCTATTAATCTGTGTATCTACACAAGGCTGTGGCCTACTGGTAAGGTTCCAGCATCTGTTCTCTTCTGCTGCGACATGGCATCTCCCTGACTCCACCTACTCTCTCTCTATATCTCTGCTTGGATTTCCCACCTGGCTTTATTCTGCAAAGCCATTGGCCAAAGAAGCTTTATTCATCAACCACTAAAAGCAAAACATCTACAGAAGAACATCCCACATCACATGGCAGCATAGGAACAATAAGCGGTTCATTGTTAGTGTCCTTCTCTCTTTCAGAGGTCCCTTTGTCTTTGAAAAAACCTCCTGACTTCTCGAGTCCACAAACCAGCTGGTTCTCTTCTGAATTCCTTCTGAATTCTGTGACTTATGGGACACTTCTCAAACTTCAGAGCATGCCAGAGTATCCTGTGTTATCTTGATTCTGGTTCTATTGGTCCGAGTTAGGGCCTGGGCTGTCAGATGTCTAATAAGCTCTGCCTTGCTTCCGATGCTGCTGACCAAGAATTATATCCCATTAGTCAGGGGCAGAAAGCGGGGCTCCTGAACATGACCATCCTCGTCTAGTTGAAGGAAGAACTGGAATGGCACCACTGAATAGATCTCTTATCTCTTTAGAGGAAAAAGAATCATTTAATGGGAATGGAAGAAAAGGAGGCATGACCTGAGGGGAAGACTTTCTTGTTCACCCCAGGCAGAAGGGGAGCGGGGCCGCCAGGCAGGGAAGAGGCAAAACTTAATCATACTCACAGGCACAAGCGGGAGACAGGCTTAATGATATTCACAGAACAAAGGAAGAAGCTAAACACTTTGCAGAGGCCTGGAGGGTTTTCATCATCTCGGAGAAAGGCATTGTTGAACTAAAAAGGATGAAATAAAATATGACAGAAACTGGATTAATCAGACGCAAAAGGCTGAAGGAAAACCCGATAAAGGAAAAATGCACCTGTCTTCAAATGCATTTCCATGCTCCTCTTCTCTCCGTTTTGATGGCTTCATTTCTTCCTAAGCTCTTTGAAGCTCTGCTCTCAATTCCTTCTTCCTCTCTTGCCAAGCTGGAATGGACTCCTCTGTGAATCACTGTGGAGAGTGTGTTCATGTGTGTGCATGTTCGTACATTCATGTATGTGAAGACTAGAGAGAATATTGGGCTCCCTCTCTATTCCTCTTAACCTTATTTTGTGAGAGAATATCTCCCATTCAACCTAGAGCTCATTGATCATGCTATGCTGGCTGGGCAGCAAACCCTGGGGATCTTACTGTCTCTGCCTTCCAGCTTTGGGATTAACATCTGCCTTTTTCTTTTAAATCCAGATGCTAGGAATCTGAATTCAGGTCCTCATGAGCCATGTCTCCAGAACCCCCTTCATATATCTCAGAAACAGTTAGAGGAGGGACAGTTTTGACAGTGAATGGACCCAGTATGTCATTGATATGAAAATTCCTTAAGGCATTCAGGGGAGTGGCTTGATTTGTTTTCAGACTTTAATTGACAATGATTTTATTTTGACTGGCATTTTCTGCTTGACTGAATTGGGGATTTGAAATCCTGAAGCCCAGCTGAGTGTGAAATCATGTTTGACTCCCTTTCTTAAGAGGTTCCTTAGAAAACAAGAGAAACCAAGAAAACCCACACTGTGTACCCAAGGCAAGCCTAAGCCCAGGCTGTCCTTTACCCATGGCATGTACACTTGTACTGGCGCTAGACCTGGGCTTCTGTGAAAGCACTTAGCAGACCAGGACTCCAGTGTGTGCTGGGAATGGGGGTCAACAATCAGACCGGTGCTTCTCTTCCGAAGAGTGGCAGCTCCAGCAATCCTGTCCTCTCCAGAGAGAACCTCGGTGATTCTTTTGAGATGCCTTCTGAAGGGCGTGCAGCAATGACTTCCCGCAGTCTCCTTGTTCTTTGGGTCCTTTGTGGACCAGCAGTGAACCTTTGCAGTCTGGACCCAGCTGTACCTCCTTCAATGACCAGACCATACAGGAAGTAGACTTCTTAGCAATATGTTCTAAGTGCCTTCTTGCAAGTGCCTTGCTGCGGTGGGGCCTGGCTTCATGGGACTTACTCATTTAATATTACTTTGGACTTAAGGTCTTTCTTAACAAGGCATTTTTTGGATAGTTCCCCCTATGAAAGCTGATTATCAGAGAAAATAGGGCAATTCAATATTATGTGTAGTTTGCAAACACACACACACACACACACACACACACGTGCGTGCGCATAAAAAATGTAGTAAAGTACAAATGGCTTATTGAAATTCCCATTCATATATTTGGGCACTTTACTTTTTATATTTATTTATTTATTTATTTATTTATTTATTTATTTATTTATTGTTATGTTTGGTTAAGGCCATATCTCACATTGCACGGGCTACTGTCTGGTTTAGAGCTGTTTCGCTTATCCTGAGTTACCAACCCAAAGTTTGAATATGTTATCAGGCTTAAGGCAGAAAAATGTTGCTTCATTTGTGGCAGGGCTGTTTCCTTCTGTCTGCTTCTCATCATTTATTGATTCCCTTCCACAAGGAATTAGATGAACGGACTTCGGAGAACCTGCCTGACCCTCAGTCCCTTCCTTCCCTGGACCTCGACGATGTTGAGTCAAGTTTAGACGACACCATAGTTGGCCTTGGACATTATGGTATGTGTTTGTGTCACCTGTTAGCAGGTACTTGTCCCCATGAATGTGACTGCCTGCCATTGCTGCCCAGCACTGGACTGTGATGCTCAGCTCCTTTGTTCTTTCTGTCTCCATGGCAATAGTGAAGATGGGTTAGAAACTTCTGGTGGGAGACTTCATTTGCCTGGGTTAAACAGTATTGTCATTAACCTGATTAAGAATTCCCCGAAACTCTACTCCCCTTTTTCATGAATGACTCCTCTGCTCCTTTGATACATTCAAATTGAAGATATGAACCAGACTTTGCAAGAGTCACTATTCAGAGGTACTTACTTGAAGAAAATAAGAGTGTTCAGAGCTGTTAGCCAGCTGAGGTGCTGCATGGCGTCTAGAGAGGAAGGCCCTGGCTGCCTGGTCTTTCTGGGTCTTTGCTGCCCTACCCATAGAACAGGACTAATGATTCCTCCTTTCATGGTTATTATCAAGAGCAAACAAGATTGGGTGTGGATGTTCTCTTAACTTGGTGCCTAGCGTAGTAAGAACGGAAAAAAGAAGCAGTTACACTTGGAGGATATTTTTGAATGCAAGAGTCTTGTTGGTCTTGTTCACCAGTATCCCTTTTGCCTAGAATAACACACCAGGAATATTATTCTCAGGATTTCTTGAATGAATTTATTAATGAGTAGATGAAGAAGTGAATGGATGCTATATTAATTTAGACCCTTAAAAAGCAAATGACAATGCAAGACTAAAATACATAACTATTTTTTTTAAAAAAATACTTACATGAAAGAAAAAAGCTAGGAGAGCCAGTAGACCGCACCCAAATCTTACTGCACGTAAGAGGGGATGCTCAGTGGAAATGAACTGTTCTACAAGGGTACCTGCCCTTGTAGCAAATCGCTATTGTGTATTAGCAGTATTTGCCAACAGGAGCCATAGCTTCTGAGAGAACGCAGGATGGTTCCAGGGCAACAGCTGAGTCACTCCGGCACACAATAATAGCAAGGCAGTGTTGTCAATGCCTGTGTTACAAGGTTGTAAACTGGGAGTAGGGAAACTGGAGGTGCCACGTGTAAACTCTTCACTAATCAAACACTGAAGAAGTGAAACTTGGATTGTGTCTTCATCTCAGCCCAAATTTGCACTTGGGTACTCCTGAACTAGTAGAGTATGGGTCACCTCTTTCCGCTGTGTGGAGACTAGCACCTAAAGCTCTGTAAGCTGCCAGTTGCCAAGTTCAACATGATGCTGGGGAGGCCATCATACAGTAGACACGATGACAAAGAAATGTTTATATCAGACAGATGGATCTGTTGTATTTTTTAAAGTATTTTCTACTGTATTATTTCTTTCCATTTGAGGAAAGTGGAGGGATCAACTGTTCCAAGGGTTTTTTTTTTTCCATGAGTTGGAAAGTTAGATCTTGTGTAGCCTCTGATGTAGGTGATGTTATGTTGGATGGCAGAGTCCTTGCTATGAATACAGCCCAAGATAGAATAATAAACTATTGTCTGAGATAGAGAAGTCAGTCTGTTCTGATTTCAAAGAGGAAATGGTAACTTTAAATGTGTTTCTGCAAAGAGAAACCAAAGACATGAAGACTTTTGCTCAAGGATCGTGTAACTTCATTCCAGAACAACATCTCTTCAGTCTCTCCTCGGCTGCAATCCACTTGTACTGTAGTGTGGAGAAACAGTCAAGTGTGGAGACTGACTGAGACTCATAATTTGCCTTTGCTGTGGGTCTCTGTGCTAAGGCTAGCCCTGAACACAGAGATCCTGCCATGGAGAGAGGAGCACTCTTGTTTGGTGTGTGTCACTGGGGTAGACAATATTTTGATTTATCAGGCCAACTGCCACTAGTCAGCCCTATCCCGGAACCACCTCCTGCATGCTTAGTCTCCATGGTAAGTCATAAAATTCAGAATAGAAGAAACACACAGTAACTTTAATGGGTCAGATGCCTTATAAAATACTTTGAACATTTTCCTAATTTTTCTATAAATTCATATTTTTATAATATTATTTTCTCACAAACATTAAATTGAAAACAAAAGCTTAGAAGTATGTAACATTTGGGGTTGACAGTCTATTAGAGTGGTAAGTGACTGAGGTTAAGATTATTGGTGAGCATATTAGATAATTGTGAAATTTTGTAATAGGATACTTTAATTTGTTGATTAACCCTGAAATGGTTAATTATTTTACTCAGGGTCCTTTTATTTTTAATTCATCACCTAGAGGAACCATTATTTATTTGCCTAGCATGTACACATAAATTATGCAGTAATTTTTAAAGGCTCCTACCCCAATTATTTAATCAGTTTTTGATAATGAACTGGAAAATTTATTTCCCTAGGAAGTGTGGAGTTGGCTGTAGAAAAGGAAGACAGGATAAGCTATTAGTTACATTTGATATGCATTTATTTGAGTTAATCTAGCTAGTCATGGCTTACCATTATAGTCAAATGAGAACACACAGCAGGAATGCTAAGGACTTTATCCCTATTTAATTCCTGACTTCTTGCACATTAATTTTTAAAAATGTTCTTTTGGAGAATTTAATTACATTTTGCTCTTCCTTTTTTTTCCCCTCCAAATCCTCATATCCTTGTTCTCTTTCAAATTCATGGGCTCTTTGTCTTTGTTGTTGGTGGTGATGGTGAGGGGTGTGAATATGTGTGTGTGTGTGTGTGTGTGTGTGTGTGTTTGTATGCATGTGCATATGTGTTCTTAAATACACAAATGCAATCTGCTCAGTTTGGGTGTTTTTAGGACTGAGTGTTTGATGTTGGATAAGCAGTTAGCATGCTCTACCATAGAGAAGACTATTTCTCACTCTCAGAATTTCTTAGTTGCCCATAGTTTTGTTAACAGACTGGAGTCTACACTGCCCTAGTGTGTTAAAAGTTAAAAAATACTTTGATTCATAATTAAGCCTACAAGCATGAATTGACTTCCTGCATTAAGAACCATTACTGGAAATTTGCTTGGTAACAATGACCAGTCCTTCTAGTTTCCAAAAGGCCCAGTGATAACCTGAATTTTCCTTCCTTTGCAAGTCCAGTAGTAGTCATTCAGATACGCTCTTAAAGTGGGACACATGCATTGGGCTCCAAGACTCACACTGAAGTGGGACCTAAAATCCCACTCTCTGCACACATTGGCAATAACTGTTTTAGTTCCATACCAACAAAATATGGTAGAATAATGGTATAAAAACACTAGTGGAACTTTGGTACTTAAAGAAAACTATCTGGTCATATACCTAAAAGCTTATAGACTACTAAACTGTATTCAGGGATTTGGAGGTGATGCTTAGAGCCTAGTTTGTGAAAATTGCCAGGGAAATTCATGGGGTAAACTCAGAATTAAAAGTTTTTCAGACCTAAATAGAAATCTTTGATATGTTTGGTTTAATCTCTAACCAAATAATGTTACAAATATTAAAACTTATTTTCATGTTTTTGTCAGGCATTTTATGAAGTACTATTAGCAAAGAAAACAAGAACACGTTAACTTTAGTTTATGATACCCACGTAGCAATCTCAAACACAAAAAGGCCCACTTCAGTCTGATGATAGAGTACTTAGTCTTAATAGTACTTAATAGTGGCAGCTTGACAGCGAGTGCACACTGCCTACATATGTTAGCATACTTGGCAAATATCTTGCCGTCCAACTCTTAGGTATCCATGATTTACTTCTTTGAATTTCTTTTTTCTTTTACAAGGAAAAAACAACATGCTTTTATTTCCCTTACATGATTAAACATTTTACATATGACAGGTAAAAAACAAACTATTCCCAAGAACCCACAAACAGTTAAACATTTATCTTTTAGACTTCTCATAGAGCAGGAGGCTTTTGGTCATAACTGTTTATATAGGCAGCAGTTTTTATTTATTTTATTTTTTTTATTTTTATTTTTCATTTAAACACTGCCTGGCCCATTATATCTAGCTTCTTCTTGGCTAACTCTCACATCTTAATTAACTAATTTCTAATAACCTGTATATCACCACGTGACTGTGGCTTACCTGGATGAGTCTAACCTACGTCTGTCTCGGTGAGGAGAGCCATGGCGTCTGCCTGACTCTGCTTTCTTTCTCCCAGAATTCTGTTCGGTCTACTCCACCTATCTAAATTCTGCCCTATCAAAAGCCAAGGCAGTTTCTTTATTTGACCAATGAAGTCAACACAAATACAGAAGGACCTCCTCATCATTTTCCCTTTTTCTGTTTAAACAAAAAAAAAATACTTTCATTTTAACATAGTAAAATTACATATAACAAAACATTTATTAAGCAAGAATTACAGTTACAATATTTATTTCTATTTTATCTTTTATCATAACAAAGGAAAACAATAACTATAACTATTCTTCAACTCCTTTTTCAAACATTTCAAATAGCTTTTAAAGGGAAGATATTTGCCTTAAAAGTGTGCTATGATAGTGTACTTGTTAGTGCTGCATTCTTTGTACAAAGAAAAGTAAGCAAGAAACTTAAAGAAACTTAAACTTGTGTGTGTGTGTGTGTGTGTGTGTGTGTGTGTGCTTTTAAACTGAATTTTGTTCTGAGTGATATTCTCCGGCATATTTATAACAGACAATTACATGTTCCTTCTGTGTGAACAAAACTGTTGCTATGAAATCACAAAAATGAAAGGAAGGAAGAAAGAGAAAGAAGAATGAAGAAAGGAAGAAAGGAAAAGAACAGAAAGAAAGGAAGAAAGGAAGGAGGGAAGGCTGAGCAAGCCACGAGGAACAAGCCAGTAAACAGCACCCCACAAGGCCTCTGCATCAGCTGCTGCTCCGGATCCCTGCCCTGTTTGAGTTTCTCTCCTGACTTCCTTTGATAATGAACTGTGTGATGTGGATCTGTGTGTAATCCAAACAAGCCCTGTTCTCCCCAACTTACTTTTTGGTCACTCTGTTTCGTCACAGCAATAGAAACCTAGCGAAGACACCGGGCATAATAGAGAAGAAAATGATAACCTGGCGCTGGGTGTGGTGGGGAAGGTCTGCAATCTCAGCCTGGATTGCAAGCCCAGCTCATGATAGAGAAGCCAGGGAGATGCTGGCTCAGAAAAGAACACCAAACACCGGGGCCACTTAGGCATTCCTAGATTTTCCTCACTATTCTAAAGCTTTGCTCTCTTCAAGCATGATTGAGGAACATCGATGGCAGTTTTATTAATATTTGCCACCTATTTCATTGTTATGTGTGTTTTATTACAGTGTTTCTTCCTACTGTAATAATTAATTCCCAGGAATAAAGGCCCCTGCAGTCATTCACTAATTCTCTGCATTCTAGAGGATAATTAGGATGAATATAATATTGAATTAAAAATGTATATTCTCCACCCTGAAGCATAATTAATAATTTAGAGTGTTTCTTCTGCATGATTGGTCTCTAACTAAAATTTAAAAGTTATATTCAGCTTGAAAAATTAAAGTGGGCACAGACTGACATTGGCCTGGCCTGTCGCCTTGCTCTCCTAGCCTAAGAGTCACAGAAGTAGGACGGTTGAGCCCCAGAACATCAGCAGTCACAGGAAAGCAGCGCTTGTGGACCTCAGAAAGTAAGCTTTCTCATCTGAAAAGGCTGTGACCCTCCTCCTAGTGAAATAAAAATAAAACACCGTCATTAAACTAAAGGCCACACTGCTGGAGAAGAGTTACCTTGTTACCTTGCCCGGCCCATTATAGTTCAAGTTCGGAATGAACCAGTTAAGTAGAAAATTACCAATGACCATTGCAGTTTAAGGTTAGATAGTAAAATCTTATGCAATATACATGCATTATGGCGGTCTGGACAGACCACAGGATTCTCCTTCAGTAGGTGCGTTCACTCCGCATGCATGCGTATTCTACAGTTGTGCTCTGGGTTCAAGTAGTTCCTACCTGGAGACTATACTATGATGCTCAGCAGTTCCTAAGCTGCCATGGGACTCAGGAAAAAGACCAATTTAGACTTGTGTTTGAGCCTTGACTTCTATGTGCTAGCACTCAGATTTTGGATAAGACAGTTACTCGGATTATAGTTTTTATAGATCATGCAGTGGAATTAATGATGCCACTGTGAGTATTAAATGGGATTGGATGCACTAAATGGCACTTCCAGCATGTGGCTCACTTGAATAGGGGCTGTTTTTACCCAGCCAGACAGAATGGCTAGATGGTTCTTACTGCCTCCAGGATGCCTGATATCCTGGCTGACATCCTGCTTTCCTGAAGATCTGGCTCAAAGATATTCTCTTGCTTTAGCCTGCTCTGATACCCACCACTGGAACCCCTTGACTGTCATCAATGATTGTGTTCTCCTTAGGACTTGCTTTACGCTGCTTTGGAGTACTGTGAGCCTGTACTTGAGTCATGCCCTAACCTGAGTTCTAAAGCTGGAATATTGTTGCTAACAGACCTTTTCAGAATCACTTCTTAAGGATGTAAATTTCATTATATGTTAATTAAAAACTTGTATTAATTTTTCTTTATTCTTGTGCTTGAAATATATATACAATAATATAGGATGGTATCTATTCTCATCCTCCTGCATCTCCCTCATCCCCTCCATCTCTCACTAAGTCCCAGTTAGTACTTCCCTATGTGTTTGAGTTTGGGACCATCCACTAGAACATGTGAAATGTACCAGTGGCCACATATTTATAAAGATTGCTATCAACTGTCAGTTATTCCTCGGTAATGAACAAGAGGGCCTGGAGAACACCTCCCTCCATGACAGAATTTTGACTGGTTTGGTCTTGTGCAACTAACCACGGCTGCTCTGGGTTTGTGTGTATGACAGGCATGCCATGTCTAGTAGTTTACATGTCACACCTCCCCACCCCGTCATGTGTGTGTTCCCTCATGTGTGTGACAGTCATGACATGTCTGGTAGTTAACATGTCATAGCTCCCTTCTCCATCATAGACTCTTCCCCTTCCATAGTATTCTCTGAGCCTTGGTGCAGAGGGGAGAGAAAGATGCGTTTGACCAGCTGTGCATCTCCTCATTGACTGTTGCCCCTTGCAGAGAGAAGCTCCTCTGATCAATGTTGAGAGCACATTGTCCTGGGTCTAGGACAGGAACAGATGTTTAGAAGTTGATTAGACAATATGGCCTTTTAGCAAAATAGTAATCGCAGGTCCTACCTAGGGCCTATAGCCTCCCTAGCAGTGGGATTTTGCCCAGAGTTCAAGCACCAGATGTGAAATTCCCTCCTGTGGAGCAGGTCTCAGATCCAGCCAGAGGCCTGGGTTTGGAAATGTAGCATTATCACTGAAGAACTGACTCCTGTCCTTTTTAGATTTGCCCAGTGTAACACCACGAATGGTGTCTTACCGGAAAAGATTCAGCACATCTGACCTGGTGGCTGGCTTCATCGCATCTGGTTGTAGAGGCAGAGCAATTGTCTGAGCCATCTACCTCACTTCCTTCTTCCTGTTCTGTCTACTCCACCTATCTAAATCTTGCCCTATCAAAAAGCCAAGGCAGTTTGTTTATTAGCCAATAAGAATCCTCCATCAGCCCAGTGGGCGACGTGTTGCAATAGCAGCACAAGTGGACTGGGACTAAAAAATGGCAACCCGCTGCACAGAGGAGGGGAAGGCCGATGCTCAACCAGTCTTTACTGTAAGGGCTCTCAGAACCTGGGCTGCATGACTCTACAGGAGTCAGAGTCCAGAACTGGAACAGGGATGTTCTGTCTGTGTGAGGAGTTTGAATAATTGAGTCTCATGACATTTCAGAGTGGAAACACAATATTGCCTCTAAATGTATTTCATTATACAGTGTAGGAACAGAATCTTAAATTTATCAAATTAGCAATGAATATTGCACTCAGACATTTATCTGTTTAATTTATATTGCTAATAGTGTGATGTTATAATATTCTTATTAGAAATAATATACTTACTGGAAAGTGGGGAAAAAGATTGCATGTTTCCCTGTGTGCTGTGTAGCTGTTTCCTCCCAATAGACACATTCCCTCCTAGAGGGCAGGGGAACTAAGGAGGCTCATGAAAATCATAAGCCACTGGAGGCCCCCACTCCCTAAGAGCAGGGAACAGCTGCTAGGGCTGAGGAGCTATAGCTGTCTGCCAGCTGTGTAGAGAACTCAGTGATTTAGACTCAGACGTGGTCGCCCACATTGGGGTGGGCCTTTCAGTAATGTCACTGTCAGAGTCACCCAGGCTCCTGTATGTCACCCTTATAAACTCACTGGTTCACCCAACCCAGATCTGGCCGGTGTTGTTTCTTGGTCTGTCATTGCTCTCTCTAACAGGGGTAAATAGACATTGTATGTATGCCAGAAAAAGTATTACAGCATTATGGTTAGACCTAGTTATGGTATAATTAACAAAACTCATGTACATGATTTTGGCTCATCTAAGGCCTGTTTTTCAGTAGTACAGACTGATCTTATTATGAAGTAAAATGGTCCGACTTCTTTATGTGATGGATCTCACGAGCCTACTGACTAAAACATCATGTCTTTTTAGTCTTTTAGATTATCTAATTAAGCCTGAAATGCAAAACTTTTCACTAAATGTGAAGCATTTAAGAAAGCCCTTAAATCTCTTAATTCAGTCCTCGACATGTAAAATATTCTATTTTGTGTCCATACAGAACTTTGCCAAAACTGCTGGTGGACAAAATTTTATGCGCAAAGGAAATATTTATAAGCTAAGCTTAAGTCTTCATTTCCACCAGCTAAAGGCTGTTATGGTAGGCAGTAGAGTGGGGACCAGAGAGGTCCACACTCACATCCTTGGGTCTGTAAACATGAAAAAGGCTGTGATTTGGTGTTGCAAATGGAACTAAGGTTTGAATCTGCTAAGTTCAAGATGGGAGACTGTTCTGAGTCTTTGGACAGCCTCTGTGTAGTCTCAGGAGTCCTTAGACAAGAAAGGGGGCTGGAGAGATGGCTCAGTGGTTAAGAACACTGGCTACTCTACCAGAGAACCAGGGTTCAATTCCCAGCACCCACATGGTGGCTCACGACCTCTGTAATTCAACTTCCAGGGGATCCAACACCTTGTCCTGACTGCTGCAGATACTGTACCAATGAAATAAAAATTAATTTAATTTTTTTATGGGAGAGGAAGGCAGAGAGGAAGATCAGAGAGGTGGTGTGGGAGGTCTTAGCCCCCATCGCTGCTTTTGGGGATCCAGGAAAAGGTGACAAGTTGGGGGAAATAGACATGTAACATATTTACAGACCCATCTCAAAAGAGGAAGATGACAAGATAATGGACTTTCATTTGGAACCTCCAGCAAGGAAGTATCCTCACTCAGAGGTCCGTGTCAGACTTTGGTCTGTACAGCTCTGAGGTGACAGTTTTGTATTATTTTGTGAGTCACTAAATTTATGGTAACTTGTGACTAATGCTCATAGAAAACTAATACAGCTATACTGGCTTCCAGTCAATAGCTGCAGCCACCATATTGTTTAGTATGTGCGCTCTCTCTCTCTCTCTCTCTCTCTCTCTCTCTCTCTCTCTCTCTCTCTCTCTCTCTCTCTCTGTTTCTGTGTGTGTGTGTGTATGTGTATGATTGAAGTATTTTGCTTGGTTTTAGGCATTAATCTACATATTTCTGATAGGCATTCAAAAATTTTCTCTCCTAACCCATGTCATTTTTCTATTTTGTTTTGTGATAGTTGAGCGCCCCATCACACCAGATACTAATTAAACTGTTGTAGGCAGGCGCGCTTCCTTTATTCACCATCAGTCAAAATCGTGGTTTGTGGAGTAAACGAGAACAGTTTCTACAAAGGGGGAGGAAGCAAAGCAGTTTTTGGCAAGGCACCATGGGAGCAGCATCTGATGCCTTTGCCGTGAATGACTGACGGCACTTTTCACCAGCTTCTCCCTTGTCTCTCTTGTTTCTAAAATAACCATCAAAACATAAAACTTAGAAGCCTTCAAAAGGATCCAGCTTTCAAGATTCACAGGGGCAGTCTGTGTCTGAACACCGTCATGACCTTGAGTTTTTCTAAATTCGATCCCGTTTTCCTGTTAACTTCAGGGCAGTATGTCTGTAAGGTTGCCAGAATTGGTAGCTCACCCTGGCATGGTCTCTGAGCTTGTAAGACTGGACATTCAAAACCCAGTCTTGTTGTTCTGGAGGTATGGGGGTCCACATGTGGCAATGCACTCATATCAGTGTGTAGAATACACACGTCAAGTACTTTCATCTTTGGTAACTTTCATCTCTCCTTCCTACTAACCCATTGACTCATCTGTATTTCTTTCTCCCTTCTTGGCTCCTGTAAATCTTTAGTGGGCGTTATTATTATTAAAGATTGACCAGCAAAGCAAATATCTTAGATTTTGCACATGGGTGTTTGGGCTTGTGAAGATCAAAGAGGTTTACCCCTTTTATGACCTGGATTGATTTCCTCCTGTTAGCTTAGGAAAAAAGGAAGGAACTCAACCTCTCTGCCAGCTGAATTCAATGTGACCTGTTTTTCTGGTTTCAAATAGCACAGAGTCCCCTCCCTCTGCCCCCAACCTCCTCACGGCTTCATCTTCAGATATAATTGGACAACTTATTCAAGCAGATGCTTATGAACATATGGTCTTTGGCTACGTATTTAGCATCCTTTTATTTCTGAGATTATAGTTTTGAGTAAGAGCAGCCTTTGTGTGTTCATAGCACTTTGAATGAGGAAATTTAGAGGCCTCCTTCTCAGGACTAAACATGTCTTTTAAATGTTTTACTTGGCTGGGAGTGGTGGCACTCAGCTGAGGTCCCAGTACTGTTTGGGCTGAGGATTGGGAATTCAGTGCCAGCCTGGGATACATAGTGAGACACTGTCTAGAAGGAAGGAGGGAGAAGGAAAGGAGAAAGAAGGGGAGGAATGAGGGTTCCATTAGCTCTGTGTCTAATGAGAAGATTGAGCTAATCCTGACTGCTGGCATGTTCACAGGCCACATTGTTACCTGTACCCAAGAACCCCATTTTTCTTTGAACCTACAATGATGTCACTGCACGCTTCCTACTCCTACAGCCACTGTGTTCCACGTTCAAAATTTCTCTGACAACCCATCACTGTAAAATCATAGGTCTTCTCTTGTATTAGCAATATCTGTTGATTTTCATGCCACCAATATCTGTTGGTTTTAATTCTCAGGGGTGGTACTCCTGAGCAGGGCTCAGAAATGGGAGCCTGGCATAGCATATCAGCTGACAGCTGTCAGCTGGTCCTTTGCTGCTAACGTGTAATCTCTACAAGAGCATCACTGGCATGCTGACACTCGTTAGAAGTCGAGAGTCTTGACTGACTGGATCAGATGATGGGTTTTAAATGGAATTCCAGTGATCTGTGTTCGTATTAAAGGGTTTGAAAAGCACCAAGCTCAACTCTAAGCCCTATTATGGCGTCTGTCCTGTCGCCACATCGCCTTTCCCAATGACTAGCTTTGAGAGGATTCTTGCTTAGACGTTATTGAATAACAGGCTAAATCTGGATACTATAAGCAGTACTACTTTTTTGTTATAATTTTTGTTAAAAAATTATATGTCAGCATACCTTTCTTGTAAGGATTAATTTGTTTAGACAAATGTTCAAACAAGTTTGCAGAATGTGTGTGCTTAGTATCTCCTAAAATATATTTCTCTTTCTTCCTGAGAAGATCACTGTCGTGTGGTGTGTGTGTGTGTGTGTGTGTGTGTGTGTGTGTGTGTATTCTGCTATATACTATATATGTTATATACCAGAAAGGTAGAAAGTAATGAGTACCTGAGACTTGGGGGACATGATCCGCTGCATGTACTTTTTGAGTTCCCTGGTCATGCTTCTTCCTTCACAAATACAGTTACGTCCAAATAATATCTTACAGGTCAGCAACAGGATAAAAATGTGTGCTTTTGTTAGAATGACCATGCCTTACCCTAGAAATGGCCTCGTCACAAAATAATTCTCCCTTATCTCTTTTTTTTTGAGAGGGGGAGGGTTTCTCTGTGTAACAGCCCTGGCTGTCCTGAACTCACTCTGTAGACCAGGCTGCTCTTGAACTCAAGAGATCCTCCTGCCTCTGCCTCCTGAGTTTTGGGGTTAAAGGCATGTGCCAACCCGCCTTGCTCTCCCTGACCTCATAAGTGTATTTTCCACAAAAAATTAAAGGTGCTAAGAGGTTTTGGGAAATGGTGTGTCTCTCATGTGTATCAGTGGAGTCCACAACAGTTTCCATGGCAGGATAAGAGCAAATACTGTTTGGTGAGTAATGTTTTGTTTTTTTAATAAGACTTTTTTTTTCTTTTTTTTCCAGTTTATTTATTATTTTTTTTTAAAAAAATTGCCATCTCCTCCCCTCCTCCTCCCCCTTCCCTCCCCTCCCCTCCACCCACACCCCCACTCCCTCCCTCTTGAGGCCAAACAGCCATCAGGGTTCTCTACACTATGTTGAGTCCAAGGTCCTCCCAACTCCCCCCAGGTCCAGGAAGGTGAGCAACCAAACTGACAAGGCTCACACAGAGCCCGTCCATGTCGTAGAGACCAAGCCCATCGCCATTGTCCTTGGCTCCTCGGTCAGCCTCCACCATCAGCCACCCTCAGAGAGTCCGATTTGGTCGCATGTTCCATCAGTCCCATTCCAAGTGGACTTGGTGGTCTCCCATTAGTTCTGTCCTGCCGTCTCAGTGGGTGAACGCATCCCTCATGGTTCTGACTTTCTTTCTCATGATCTCTCTCCATCCGCTCCTCATCAGAACTTTGGGAGCTCAGTCCGGTGCTCCTATGTGGGGCTCTGTCATTTTCTCCATCCAATGCCAGGTGAAGGTTCTATGGTGATATGCAAGATATTCATGATTATGGCATTAGGATCTGGACATTTCTGGCACCCTCTCCTCAGCTGCCCAAGGACCTAGCTGGGGGCGTCTTCCTGGACTTATGAGGGCCATACTGAAAATACTTAGTGTGCTTTTGTGAGCATGTAAGACAGAGTTCAAAGCCAAGGGAAAGAGTATAGAGAGTATTGTCAGCTGAAAGAAAGCCGTAGCATCTGAGGTAGCAGAGTCTTCAGACCATGGAGCCAGCCTAACACTGTGAAAGGCAGGTAGAAAGGGAGGAGGAGTGGGGAGAGTCACAGGCTGTGCTGGCACTGCCAGCCAGCCTCAGTCAGCTGCTGCCAATGATTTCCCACAAAATAATGCTATATAGAGCTAAAATTCTGGAGCCTGGTCTCTAGAAAAAAGCTGAACTGCTCAGTTGATCACCAATGTACTGCAGCTGGAGGCTCTTGGTTGTGTGTTCTGAGCTAACAAACTGTAGGAAGGAAATCTGAGAGGCATCTCCACAGATACTGCAGTAGTCCACCTGAATCATTTCTTGTGCTTGAGATGAATAGGGTGGTGTTTTGATAAAACTCCAGTTTAGTCCAGTTATTTTCTCCACATTACCTTCAATATGTTCAAAGCGAGAATTCCTGAAATCTAGAATCTCCATAGAGATTTCACATGCCCCACCCACAGACGAAAAGCTGTTAGTATACTGAGGAGGCTGGAGTCAGATAATTCTTTCTCATTTTGTCTTTTTTGTTGTTGTTCTTGTTCTTGTTGCTGTTGTTCATCTTTACCACTTACAAGCTGTGTGGAACATGGGGAAAACCTTTTCAAGGCTAAGTGTTCTCATCTGTATAATGGGAATAATAATAATCCAAATTTTGGGGGTTAATGAGAACAGCAAGCTTAGCACAGGGCTTAAGTCATAGAAAGCACCCAGTAACCTATGAAAGAAGTGTAAGCAATGTTCAGGCAAGATTCATGTTTTCTCAAGTTCCACATAAAACTTTTGAGATTATAATGGATACTTTGAATCACCCAGAAATCTGATTAAAACTCTTTAACATCTTCACTTGTGAGTTATGTATAACCTGTAACAAAATTTGATCTTTTTTTTTTTTTTTTGCTTCTGAAAAGTAGAAAATTACTTGGCCTGGTTAGTTCTCTTTGTCAAACTGTGGCCATAAAGATGTCCATTTGGGCCAATTAGTTTAGCACCAAGATAAATTATTTTCTTTGTCAGGATCTTGGACAGTGCCCAGAAATCCCACCAAGTCCCTGCAGGTGTGTGGTCAGAGCTGGCAGCACTACAGTCCTAGCCAGGAAAGCTGTCTACAGAGTGTGCCCCTACCCAAGGGTCAGTGATGCCCTCGTTGTGCCCAGTGCAAAACTTGGATCAGAGCTCTTTAAAGGAGGTGCCTTTGCCAGCCATCTGTGTCCATACACCAACAGATAAAAATTCATCTACTTTCTCTAAATGCATTAGAAATGCAAATGCATTTTGTGCTAAGGAGTATAATAAGAGCAAGAATGCACCTCAGTTTTCCCACTGGAGTCTCATTTGGGATTTAGGGCAAATCTATCAGATAAAAATGCAGAGCTTGATAGGGTCTTTGCAATGGAAATATTCAGTCTGTTCATGCAGTTATTTTGATGGAACTCTCTCTGCTCTGGGATTATAATGAAGTCGGGTGATTTGCTGATACCTTGATGTATGTTCTCCACCTCAGAGGCTGTGTGCCCCCTGCCTTCAGCGAGGCATCTTGGGATCCCTTCTATTATTTTCTCCTTTACTTAGAGGGTGAAGAGACTTCAGGAATCTCCTTTCCCACAGTATAGATTTCTAAGACATAAAAATTGATGCTCCATTCAAAGGAGGATGGGTTTTTGCTCCCTTTGGAAGTATATCTGATATTAGAATATTCTAGAAATGATTTCCTATCCATAGTTTTCACATTTGATTCATATCACAAATCTGTTGAGACAGACAAATCATATTAATTTGAAAGAAGGGCATACCTTTCTTTAAAACATGATGAAAGCATGTTTGAAATGGTTGTTTTGGTTACTGTGAGTCACAAAGCTATACGGTATATTTAGATGCTTTATTTAAATCTTTGGGCATTTGATATATTTAGGTAATATACATATCCCACTCCTCATTACAACTCCTCCTGAATGTTCCCATGTATTCCTCCTATCTTCATGTCCTCTTTTAAAGAATAACTACTGCATCTATTAAGTATTGCCTATGTGCACTTGGATATCGGGCTACCCACTGGAGCAGGGTTAATGTACAGGGCCCATGCTCATAAAGAAACGGATTCCCCCATCTACTAGCCATCAACTGTCAATAACTCCTCTGCTGTAGGGGTGGGGGCTCTTGTACCTCCCATGCTGGAATGCTGACTAGATATGAGAGACTTTCTTTAAAATAATTGTAGCCAATTCTAGATTATTTTAACTAAAACAACATAATCCGCACTTTTCAAGTAGGAGGGAGAGATAGCCTTGTGGTGAAAATGGCGGTGTGGCTGGCAGTGTGGCTTGTGTTTTGGACTGCCCATGGAGCGGGTGTGGCCTGTCACAGCATTCATCTTATTAAGATGGAAGGTATGAAATGACTACTCCAAAGAATCTGGGCTAGATGTGACCCTCTACCTTAATGTCTGTGGCCTAGTCTTGCTTCCCAGAGCAAAATGATCTTACTGACTCTGAATCTGATACCTGGGAAACCTGGTTTGTGTATTTGAGCCCAGGCTTTCTAACTGGGATACTTCTAATCCATGGTACTTTAGCGTTTTGAGTGGGAGACCATCACAGATTTTGTAAATTCTCTCTAAGGCGTTTTCTCATAATTAGACCGAAGTTGTGTCTTCTGGATAAGATGACCGTGGATCTGCCATTGTGTCCTTCTGAGTATCACATGGGGGCACTTGATGTTCTTGGGCTTGTTTGCTACTGATGTTGACCTGGATCTCTTGAACAAGGTGAGCCCCTTGTCCCTGGCTGTTGGATGATCTTTAGGTTCGCATTTCTCAAGCATTTTGGTCCCGGGACACCTTTACACTCTTTAAAAATCCTCCAGAGCACTACTGAGCTTCCTCTTCCTCCTTCCAATACAGATATGGTCTGTGTCAGATAAAGAAATTATGACCTCAAAAAACAAAGCAAAACAAAACCCCACTCATTCAGAACTAGGAAGATGGCTTAGTTGGTAAATTGCTTGCCTCAGAAGCATGAGGACCAGAGCTCATATCTCTAGCACCCGAGTACAATGTTAGGCTTGGTGGCAGGCATCTGTAACCTCAGCATTGAGGAGATTGGAATGTACAGGCAGAATGGAGACAGACGGGGCCCTGAAGCTTGCTAAGTAGCCAGACTAACTGAACCAGTCAGCTCTAGGTTCCGTGAGAGGCCCTGTCTCAGAAAACAAAGTACAGAGTGATTGAGAAAGACATCTGATGTAAAACTCTGGCCTCTGCCTGCATAAATGGATCTATACACCCATGTGCACATGTGCAATACTCATAGCCACACACACATGCAAAACGATCATTTTAAAGTAAGAACAGTATGTCAATTACATGTTAACAGAGATAGCATATTTCTTATTAAAACTGTGTTTTCCAAAATTAGTAATGAATTGAGAATTGTTATTTTATACATTTACAGTTCTTAATAGCTACTCTAATAGAAGACGGCTGCTTTGTGTTTGGGCCTTTGTCATATTACATGCTGTATAGTCTCTGGGAAGTTCTAGTCACTCCAGAAGCTTGATAAGGGCAGATGCTATGAAATATTAAAGCTTTGGACTCCCTACTCGAAGCATCTTAGGAACTCCCCGGGGTCCCTGGACCACTCTTTGAGAACTGCTGCTCTAGGCACAAAGTAGAGACACTAAAAGAGGGGGTATTAAATATTCCAGGAGATCATAAATAATTTCTCCACTCATTCTGCTCTGTTAAACAATTTTTAATAATCCCAAGAAGGATAATGGGGCTGTAGGAGCCTATTTTATGAACAGGGTGTTCTAAGGTAAAAGCTCTGCTTATTTAAATTTCATGGGTGTGAAATCATTAATAAGCAGAATTAATGTTGCCGATATTATTATAATGGTCATAAAATGTGCAGTCTTACTGTGATGGTGCACTTTATGTCCTCATTGACTTCACTGTATATGCTAAGTAGGTAGATGTGAGGTCTTGAAATTGCTTGAGGGGGTCTCCTACAGGGATAATTATGTGGTAACATAGTTTCTCGACTTACCTCTCTCTTTCTCTCTCAAAGAGTTTGGGAGTTTCTGTATTTTTATTTTATTTTATTTTATTTTATTTTGTTTTGTTTTGTTTTTCGAATCAGGGTTTCTCTGTGGCTTTGGAGCCTGTCCTGGAACTAGCTCTGTAGACCAGGATGGTCTCGAACTCACAGAAATCTGCCTGCCTCTGCCTCCTGAGTGCTGGGATTAAAGGCTTGCGCCACCATTGCCCGGCGAGTTTGGGAGTTTCTAAGTCAACTTCTCAAATGCCCAGTTCCAACACTTTAGAGGTACAGCATTTTATCATCCTCAAGGAATCCCATGTAAGAAGCAAATTATCTGATAGTGTATTTTGTATTACTCTTCAAATTCTCAAATAAACAACCTTGAAGAGACTTAGCGTCAGGAAGTACAACCAATACATTATAGCTGGTCTGTTTTCAACTTTTCTCACTGTGGAGATGGTCCCTTCAGACACCTGGAGGAGTGGTGAGGGTGACATGTGATTGTCCCTGGTGGCATTTCAGAGAGTGTCTTTAGCTGCATTGTTCTATGTCAGCATTGATGAATTGAACACGCAACCATCTCTATTGTGGCTTATCCAGTAATAATCTTAAATGAATGCATTCCCATTTTGTTTGATTCTCTCTTGGGAAAGTATGAAATTATTTTTAGTTGAATAGCTTATGGAAAAATTAGTGCATTTGGGCAAATGCATTTAATGTGCAGATTGGATAAACACGATTCTAGTTGAGTGCACAACGAAAATACCAGTGATCTGGAATTTATATTTCTTGCTATTTCTCTCTGTTTCTCCATTGTCTAGATGTATTAGCTCCTACAGTCTCCTAGGGCTCCCTTGCTAGAACCTGAATAATCCAGACACTGGGATCTAAACTGACTCACATCTTCTTACTTTACTGTTGCTAACATTTCTCTTCCCCATTATTTTTAAAAGTCATATTTATTGTGGTTTATGTGCTTGTTGTATTTGTTGTAATTAGGGTTGAACCCCAGGGCCTAAAGCATGCCAAGCTAGCACTAAACATGTGTCCAGTCCCATTTCCATTTATGCCAATTTTATTGTAGTAATGTCATTTGCATTGTATTAAGTTTTATATACATTTACCTTTTGTGTGTGATAGCATGTTTTTACATGTACCTGTGGAGGCTAGAGAGCAGCTCCTGGTGTCATTCCTGAGGATAAGATCTCCCACTCTGCAGCCCCCTACTGTGGGCTAGGCTGGCTTGCCCACCAATGAGGGTTAGGTTGGCTTGCCCACCAATGAGAGCTTGGCTGGCTGCCCACCAATGAGGGCTAGGCTGGCTTTCTGCCAGTGAGAGACTTGTCCATTGAGCCCAGGCCTGCCTCTCTCTGCCTTCTCGGTGTACAGAGGGTTTTGTAAGGATTCTGGGGATTGAACCAGGGTCCTTGTGTTTGCAGGCTAGGCATTTAACTGACTGAGCCATATTCCTAGCCCCAGCATCTTACCTTTTCCAGGAGCATTTTAATAGTGAACTATTACACCATTTTAACTGATTTTTGTTTATCTATCTTTTAAGTAGACTCTTAAAATAGTTTAAATAGAAGGCATAATATTTGTAAAACAAATGGTTGCCCTTTTATTTCCTTAAGAAACTTTCATCCTACACATCATACAGTTGCAGGCATCTGCCCCGCCTCAGGGGCTTACTGATATGTGTATGTGTATATATATATATATATATATATATATATATATATATATATATATATATATATATATATAATCAAGCACAGGAAGCTATGCAGTATAGTGAGCACGAGATCTAAGGTCAAGTCCATCCATCCCATAGCAGCTGAGTGGCATAAGACCAGGCCTCGGCACTTCCAGCTATAAAATGGAATCTTGTGACTAGGTAAAAGATAAAAATACATCAATATCTACAGTGTCCCATCTCCTTACTCCAGTCCTCAACCCTGTCATCTCATCCTGTACCATGTAGCATCTGATCTGGTTGGGGTGACTCAGCTAGCTCGATTTCGTCATGAAGAACCAGAATGACTGTCTTCTCTAATCCCTATGGATGGTTCAGCCTTGCTGGCTTTCTCCCTCATCCTTTGGTCTGTCCCCATCTTCCTCGCTATTTAAAAGTTCTTCTGGAAGTCTCATTATCTCACCATATACATATGCTTATCCACTCTCCAGCCCCCAGTTTAGATGTCAGCTTGTTCTCCCTTGAACGACAGACATAAACAAGATCCTGCATGTTATTCTCACTTGTATTAGCACCACCAGGGCCACTGCACACGGTTTTACCTGGTGTGTACTGCAGAACATCAGTGACCAAGTAGATGATGTGAATGTATTCCCTGGAATGGTACAGCTAGCCAATGCTGGAACCCTGCTCTTTCCCCTCAGAGAACAGTTGTTGGTGGACATATAGTATGTCTAATTAAAATATACAAAATATACATGTACTATATATTTAAAATATATACATATGTTTAAGAAGTTTTATCTAGTCCATTGGCTTCAAGTTTCATGTAAATCTCTATGATTTGATCCTACTAATACACAATTACTGATTTGTTGCCTGTGTGCCAGCAAATGAATATATGCTAATCAATGTGTGAAAACAGACATTTCATATGGATTTGATGACTTTTGTATGTTAAGAACTGAAAGACCTTTGCAAGTTCAAATGGTGATAATAACTATATCTTTATGGTAATGGATAAAACAGGAACATGATGATTTAAAAAGGGCCTAAGTTCTAGTGCAGAATAAAACTTCTAAGTGTCTTTAAAATAGCACAAGACTCTCCAGGAAGGTATGGTAGTAAATGATGAATTCAAACACTTGCCCCAGTGTGTGTGTGAATTATAGAAAATGCATTATTTTATTTAGTAAAAGATGATGCATTGAAGTAAGTGATGTTGGAAAGAACTCCTTGTGAAAAAGGGTAGCTTCCTACATAAGTAAATAAATTATAATAAATTAAAATGTATGGAACATTAAATAATGAAATAATGTATTGGAGAATAATTTTCTAATTTTGGAATATGAAATTTCCTTATAATTATGACACAGAAACTAAATGCCAAGAGAATAAAATTGCCAATTAACAAATAAGCAAATTCATTGAATAGTCAATTTTCAAAAAGAAAAAGAAATACAAATGAACAATAACTATTTTTAAAAGTGTTCAGCATCCCCAGTCGTCAGGGAAATGCAAATTAAATGTACTTTGAGATACCACCTCACCCCAATCAGAATAGCTATCATCAACAAGTTTGACAAGTGTTGGAGAGGATGTGGAGAGAAAGGAACACTTACTCACTGTTTGTGGGAGTGCAAATTAATACGCCATTGTGAAAATCTGTTTCTATATATCTCAAAAAATATAGCTAGAAGTACCACCTGACCACACAGTTTAAGTTCTGGGCATATACCCAGACATCTCCACATCCCATAATAGAGATCCTTGTACCCCCCCCCCATGTTTATTGCCGGTTTATGCACTATCTCAAAGAATTGGAATCAACCTCCTTGTTCATCAGCAGGTGAATGGATAATGAAAATATATATCAACACTAACCAGCACTACAGCAAAATTGAGTGTAAAACTGCAGGTAAAATGAGTGGATTCAGAATGTATAATATTGAATGTTCTCCTTCATATGTGAAATCTAGCCAATAATATATGTTTATGTGTAAACAAATGTACATGTGGTTGCAGTATAACAAGAAGAAAAGAGAAGAAGCAGGCAAACATAAGGGGAGGACTGAGTGCAGGTTATGGACATGAGTTATGAAAGGATAAAAGACTGTTTTCCTAGTTCTAATTCTGCCATGGCATTTTTTTTTAGGTTTTGGTAGTGGATACATAAAATATATTCAATATTGAAAGTGTAAAATGTAATGCAAAGTTCCACATCTTCCACTCCAAATGCCTCCTCTAATTGTATAGACATTCATTGAGTTATATTCACTTTGGGTTCAGTTAATTTTAGTATGTGATGTTTTTATTTGTGAATTTTTATATTAAAATGCATTTTGTGACATAAACCCATAAAATATAAGACCTACAGAATTGTGTATAGAGATGCACAATTTCTTTATTATATTGATAAAGTAAAAGATATAAAATAAGACATACCAAGTTAAGAAAACATTTTCATTTCTTATAACTAATATACTTTTTAATATATAAAATGTAATACTTCATGTATATTTCCATAACTAAATAGAAAATTAGAACAATCCAACAGAAAAAAATATAGGCAAGGAAAATCACCAGTTTCATGAAGTACTACCACAAATGACCAATAGTGGTTTGACCTTGCTAAATTTTCTTGATACAGGGTTTCTCTGTACCTTTGGAGCCTGTCCTGAAACTCACTCTGTAGACCAGGCTGGCCTGGAACTCAGCAGAATCCACCGGCCTCTGCCTCCCGAATGCTGGGATTAAAGGCGTGTGCACCACCACCACCCGGCTAACCTTGCTAATTATTTAATCAGTAAAAATTTTCACATTTTGATGTGTCACATTTTATAAAACAACAAGTATTTATAAGACTTGGGAATATACATTGTCAGATAACACTTAGAGAAAAACAGGATTATGTAGGAGGAAGGCCGCTAGTTGGTTCCGCTTAGCCCCAAAATAATCACACAGAAGCTGAATTAATTAAAACACCGCTTGGTCCATTAGCTCTAGCTTCTTATTGGCTAACTATTACATATTAATTTAATCCATTTTTTATTAATCTGTGTATCGTTATGTGGCTGTGGCTTACCGGATAAAGTTTTGGTATCTGTCTCCAGCAGGGCTACATGGCTTCTCTCTGACTCTGCCATCTCTCTCCTGAATTCAGTTTAGTTTTCCTGGCCTAGCTCTGTTCCCCTGTAGCTCTGCTATAGGCCCAAAGCAGTTTCTTTATTCATTAATGGTAATCACGGCACACAGAGGGGAAAACCACATCAGGATTACTTATATATTGTTGCTAAAATAGCATCGTTTTAAGGAAATATCTTCATTTAAAAATAATGAATATTTTTGTTAAACTCCTTCCTTTTCCATGGGGCCACTTTGTGTTAGCTTCACTGTTAGAAATGGCTGACTGCCACAGGTAAGTGTTTCTCCTGGAATACTGAATAGTGGGTTAGTTCTTTCTTGACTTAATGATTCCTAAAGGATCGTATGTAGAGCGCTGTTGTGGTTGTTGCTGACATGGTGATTTTAAAAAGCCCTTTCCCATATGGAATGCAGCATTATAGAAGACAAGTGGGGAATTAATAAGAATAACTAGATATAAATTAGAGATGACATCTTACAAAACACAGTGGAGTCCTTCTGTTAGTGTGGGCCAGGGATTACTGCAGGTTTCCACTAGACTGGACTAAGATGACCAGTAGGGGGCGCCATCACAAAGTGATTACAGGTCACGCAGCTCTCACACATTGAAACTGACACAGCGTGCAAAGCAATAAGGTTCGCTGTGCTTAGATGATCAAACACTGGAGTGCAGCTTTAGAAAGCAAAGACTATGAAGATGCCACATATTAGAATTAGAAAGCACATAGACATTAAAGTGCAGTGCATTGAAATTTACAAGCCCATAAATGAGTCGAGTAGTAGGGTCAATATGGTAGAAGCAGAAAGAAATGACCTGGAGGATGAAACTGGGAGAGGCAGTGCATGCGAATTACAGGCGAAAGGGCTGCGGGAAGGGGGTAGTGAAATTTACGTGACTGATAGAGTCCGAGAAGAGTGTTTGAAGAAGGAATGGATAGAAATGTCTAGAATTGGTGGGAGATAAATAACATTATATAAAATTAAGAGATGTTCAGATGCCAAGTGGAAAACATAAATGAAAGATACAGATTGTTAATCATAGTAAACTTCAGACAAGCAAAGTTGTCTGTGTTCTTAAAAGAACCCAGAGAGAAAAACAAGAAATGATTTTCAGGGCAGTGCCAAAGCAGCTGCTGACCTGTAGAGCAGAGCGGGACAGCTACAGCGCGTGGGCAGAAGCCTCCCACCTGCCGTCCACAGAGGGTAAGCCGGGCACACACCGAGGCCCCAGTGCACAGTCGCTAACACGGACAAAATACTGAAAGCTGGAGAGTACCAACTCTCTTGAGGGGTGCGGAACTGTCAGAACAAATGCTTCCTTTGCTGGCAAGAGTATACACTGGTGTGTGTCTGTGTGAACTAACTCCTGGCACTGTAGCACAGCTCCAAAATTTAGCCCCAGAATGTATTCCTTGGAAGGCTATGTGCATGAGTGTACCAGGAGATATACACAGAATGCTTTAATGGCCCCCAAACAACGTGAGTGCTTAATAATGTAAATAAAATGTTGGAATAGCCACTGGTTAACCTTGACAGCTAAGTCATTAGATTGAAAGGCACACATCTAGGTATGCCAGGACATTTCCAGAGAGCACTAACTGAGGATTAACTCAGAGAAGGTGAAGCTACCTGGATGTTTACAGCACCATCCAGTATGTGTGGAACCCAATATGTATGGAATGATAAGGAGGTGGAAAAAGCCTGAGGGGACATAGGCAGATTGCTGTCTGTCTGTCTGTCTGTCTGTCTATCCATTTATTATCTATATCTCCCTCTGTTCTTCCCTCCTTCCCCCTTGTTCCTTCTCTCTCCCTCCCTTCCTCCCTCCTCCCTCTCTCTCTCTCTCTCTCTCCCCCAATCCTTCATGGCCACCGTCATAGTAGCTGCTCTTCTGCACTGCTTACCTTACTGCCACAACTGAAGGCCTAGAAACCATAGCCCCAAATCAATCCCTCCTCATAGGTTGTTTTCTTATTCGTCATAATGATGGAAAAGCTAGTATAGAAAGCTGATCCTAGGGGCATGGGGTCACTGATGTGACTCTTCCTGATGAGGAGGTCCAGAGACTTTGGGGACTAATTTGTGGTAGGAATTTGGGAGTTTGGAGATGTGTATCAGAAAATGCTGGATGCATAGCAGAGCTTAGTGACTGATTTTGCTGAAGCTCTGAAGCCAGAATGCTGGTGGGAATACTGGCAGTCGCAACTGTATGCACAGAGCTTCAGATGGAAGCCAGGCTTCTGTCAGGAGTTGGGTTTAGGGCATGCATGCTACATTCTTGTAAATAATTTGCTTATCTAAGTCCCAAGATTGTTGAAGCTGGGCTTTTTAAGTGATGGACTAACTCATCTTGGTAGAGGAGAATCTGAGGCAGCTACTATGTAGAGTGTTGTATAGGTCTGCAAGGTACATGTAGCCAGGTTTGTAGTGAGAATTTGGAGCAAAAGGCAGAGCAGAAAATTTGAAAACTGTGACGTTTTGCCAGAAAAGTAGCACCCCATCAAGTTGACGCGGGAAAAGGAACAGCTGCTGGAGATACTAAAGACGTTACTAAGAAGCCGAATCCTTTGCACCAGCTCTGTCAGAAATTGGTCAGATTCCAGCAGCTGCAGGCTCAAGAATGTGAGTAAACTTATTCAGAGACACCCTTGAGAGGAGAGACTCTCCAGGGCACCTTGCTTTCACAGGACTGTCTAAACACTCGTTTCTCCAGGATTTATTCTTCCATGCTCATCCGCTCCCCACTCAGAAGCCAAAGCAACTGTAATCTAAGCGCTTGCCACTGCTCCAATTGGAAGTAGACCTTGGTGTTGTCCACGTGACGCTAGTTTTCAGGAATGCAGAATGCAAAATGCGTGAGGGCATGGAGGTTCCACAGGCCAAGGGATGCGGGCCGGAATTGTGACCCGCAGTCTCTGGAAAGGTGGTGGGTCGAGTTGCGATGGTGAATCCAAGGCTGCAGTGGAGACCCAGGTAAGACGGAGATGCCGTGTTGTGCCGTGTCTGCCCCAGAAGACTTAAGCCCAAGGAGCAGTTGTGTGGCTGTAGGCAGCAGGAACGAGGGAAGGACTACGTAAGGACTACGTAGGCCCTCCGGAGCTCACCTCACATCTCTGTGTACCCTGAGTACTGTGCATGGAGATGTAAGAGTCAGTGTTTCCCAGCGGGGTTTCTGTCTTGCGTTGGTACCATTCTTCCTTTCTTTAATCACACATCCCCCATCTTTGCAATGGGACTTTTACACTGAGTAGTTGTACTTTGGACTTTTTAACGTTTATAGTGCCTCACATCTAAGAGTTCTCTCAAATATCAAAGGAGGTTATAAACTTGGACTTCCAACATCGATGGAGCTCTTAGAGCATGGGCACAATGGTCTGGAAATATTTTATAGTATGAAGTGACATGAGCCTTGGGAGGTCAGGGACAGGATGTTAAGGTTTAAGGTAATGCATTTGGGTGTCAGCTTGACATGGGGTGGATATGATGGACTTATGGTCCCCCCACACAAACAGGTTTAGTTCAGCAGTTAGCACTTTAGTGGAGAGTTAATGAGAACACAGGCTATGCACTTAGCTTGGAGAGAGTTCTTATGACCATATGTCTGGACTCACTGTAGAAACTTATCCTCCAGAGAACCATCCTCTGCCTACAGACCATATACTGGTGGTAGTCCATAAAATGATTGCCACACCAAGTCCATTGTAGTCTGTGTGAGCACACTCGTGTTAGCATCAATGACATCCCCTCGTGACGCTTTCCTCAGTGTGCATCCTTGTCCAGAGCCGCATGGCTGTGACTTTGCAGATGTGCATGTGTGTGTGCACTGCAGCAGTGTTTGGAGAAGAGAGTTCTCCCTCAACAAACGCTAAGCGGCAGATTATAGGAGCTGCCCTTCCTTTCTTCTGCCAGGCATCCCATGGAACTGCTCCAGAGCAACTCAATGTTAATTTCTCATGAAAACCTACTGTAATGGGTATACATAAGGGGTATAAAATAAGATTTTAAGCATAGTTCACATTTGGAGTTTTATCTTTTCCTACTCAAGGCCCTAGGTGAAAGGAAAGTTTTCTTATAGCCCCGTGAAATCAGTAAGACTGGTCATCTGATCACAGGGTCCAGCCAGCCCCACACAGGCTTTTGTCCCCTGTCTATGCATGGCTTCAGGGAGGGGTCCGGCAGTGTGAAGTATCTGAGCAGGACTGACCTTGCTAAGCTGAGGTTGGTACTGAAAGTGCTGTCCTTCTCCTTGAGTTCAGTCTTTGGATCTAGAGTGAGTTCCGCTTCTCTCAGGGGGAAAGGCCTCTGCTTCACCATGAGGAGTCTGAAGTTATTGCCCATGAAATTGTTGATGGGGAAACACAGCTCTCATCTCAAAGCAATAGAGATAATTTATTCTGGAGCTGAATATGAGTTGACCAAGACCTGAGAACACAGAATTTAAGTTATCCCACATGCCATGTTCTGACGTGGCATCAATTTCATGGAACTTATCATAACAGGGCTAAGAGCGTCATAAATCAAAACATTTAAAAAGTACATATTAGATAGGTGTGGTGATATTTTGTTTCTGATCTAACAAATAAAGCTTTCCTGCAGATCAGAGTGTGGAGCTAAGCCATGTTAGTTAGCCATGGAGGCCTGGCAGTAGTAGCGTACACCTTTAATCCCAGTGCTTGGGAGGGAGAGGCAGACAGATCTCTGTGAGTTCAAGGCCACCCTGGGTTACGTGAGATTGATCCAGTCTCAAAGAGAAACAGAGCCAGGCAGTAGTGACTCACACCTTTAATCCCAGTACTTGGGAATCTCATGCCTTTAATCCCAGCACTAGGGAGGTAGAGATAGTAAGGGAAATGGCTGGGTAGAGAGAGGAATATAAGGTGTGAGGAGACAGGAGCTCAAGAATTCAGTCTGAGGACTTGCAGAGACAGGATACCCCATTCAGTCTGAGAATTTCATAGACATAAGAACTAATGACTAGCTGCTCTGCTTCTCTGATCTTTCAGCTTTTACCCCCTAATATCTGACTCTGGGTTTTTATTATTAAGACCAATTAGATTGGCGCTAGAGGTAGGCGAGTTAGAACAGTGCAGAGAAGCCTCTGCTATAGGCCTCACAAGTTATCTGGTGACTCTCTTAGCCTTGGCGTTCGTGGAAGCTAAAGCCTGTTCGTATGTTCCAAAAGGATTTCCAAACGGTCCCAGGAATATTAGGTCACACACAGGGACAGGCTGTAAGTAGCCATTTAGGAGGGCTTAAATGGCCCCGTATAGTTCGGCTCCAGGCCTGCAACACCCTAACTCTCTACAACTACAGAAGTTCTAATGAGCCAGTCACCCTGTAAATTGTTTGCCACAGAGGGGTGTGACATTTTGGGAAAGACTTTCAGTTGACAAAATGCAATCACATTTCCAATCTTTCTGTGGGTGGATGATCTGGGAACAGGCAGGGCTTCAAACCAAAGGTTGCTTCCAACCCCGTGGTTTCAATACAGTATGTATTTCCCATCACTAGCAAGCTTACTTAAGTAGTGAGAGTAAATACCGGGCTTTGTGACATACACCTCTGTCCCAGTTACTCAGCTCTGCTGTTGCCCTTCTGGATGGTGAGAGACGGCAGTGGTAGATGACACAGACCGTGGCTGATTTCCACTGGTGTGGTGCGCAGAAGCGTGAGGACAGACGTGACCTGCAGGCTGTGGTTTGCTGACCCCCAGCCTAGGCTGATTTCTGCCTGCTGCCTCTGTGTTCTGAACATATGGGTAGATGCACTGACAGCCCTGGAAAATGTAAATGAGGAAAGACGCTTACTTCCGAGATGTTCTCCTTCCCCCCTTTGAAGCTTGGCTTCAACTCCACTGAAATAACACCCTTCAGCACTATTAGCATGCGGGTGTACGCCATATCTGTTTCTCCTTACTTATTAATGATGGAAAAATTAATTTTCTAGTGGAATGACTTAGAATCACTTTTTACAGATAGAATTTGATGCAAATCAGTAGGCATGCCCTGGGCTTTCTTGTTGTTTGTGGCATTCAGTCGGGGCAGTGCGCAAATACTCTAAGGGACTGAGGGGTGGAATACCAATGGGGAGGGCTCCAGAGTCTATGGTGTTAACGTTTTCTTTTTGATTGTGGATGCTGGTTTCTTGGGGGGGAAATTATCAGCTAGGCATGAATTAAGATTCAGTAAACAAACACTGGCTGAGCAAGTATAGCCAATATGTAGAGTTGGGCTCAATTCAGGAAGAAAGGGAAGACCGGATGGGAGGCTGGAGGGTATTCACGGTGCTGAGCTCAGGGAGATTCTGGGCTGGGAGGACCTGATGAAGAGTGAGCTGAAGATTCATTTGAGCTTGGCACTGGGGCTGGGTTAGGATCCTTTGGGTGAACCAAGATGTAAATGATTGATAAGCCAGGAGAGACTTAGTCCAAGAATCAAGAACAAGAAACACATGGGGTGTGGTTCTGGGGGAGAAGCTGAGGCACACTTAGGGTAGAGGTAAGACTCACCATGCTCCTTATATGTTCTTAGTGGAGGTGTGTAACAGAAGCATCAAAGTTGAGAAGCCAGATAGGAACAATCCAACAAAGCTGGATAGGAGTCAAATGTTGGGAAATTTCCCCAAATCCAGCAGCCCCCGCCCCTGCCTCCGCCTGACCTGACCCCCATTTGATCCCTTTACCATTTCCTTGTGCTCAGTCTCTCAGCATTGGCTCTGTGGGGAAAGGATATTCTCAGGCCAGCAGAGCCTCCTCTTCCAGTACTCACGGGGAAGGAACTACCTGTAAAAACCCCTATTTCCCTGTTCCTAGACCATAGAGGCCATCTCTGTGAACACCTCCACTGCTTCTCTGATATTGTCCCTAGAGATCCACGAGACTGGGTCTGTGAGACTTTGCTGGGCCTTTCAGATAAATGACGCCTGAAAAATCTTCTCAGACATTCTCTAGAGAGCCTCATCCAAGACACTTATCTTTTCCAAAAGTTGGACATATTTTCTGGTTATTGTAAGAGATCTTCTGGAGGAAGGCTTATAGTTTTTAGTTTTGTCTCTAGCGGTTTTATTGGTGTGCCATTTGCCCTGGGATACCTACCTAACACTATCTCAGTAATCAATAAGCAAAGTGAGTTTTTAAATTAATTTAAAATTTTATCTTATTACTTTATGGGTATTTTTCCTGCGTGTGTGTCTATAAACCACATGTGTGCATGGAGTCCACGGAGGCCAGAAGAGGGCATCTGATCTCTTGGAGCTGGAGTTACAGATGGTTGTGATCTACCATGTGGGTGCTGAAAACTGAACCCAAGTCTTCTGCAAGAGCAGCCAGTGCTCTTTAACTGCTGTGCCACCAGCTTCTGCAACGTGATTTTGACCAAGCTTGTGTGCCAACACTTTCTCCCTGGGATGATACAGCACAGGGCATCCCACCTGCCAAAACGAGGCTCCAGACACCTGGAGAGCAGCCTGTTGATCTTGTTCTGCCTATGGTGGACATTGAATCTCAACCCAAAGATGCTCACCAGTGAAGTTTGAAGACTCCAGAGTGAAGATAACAAGAATTTTGTAAGAACAAATGCAAAAGAGAAATTTGCCAGAGGGTTGGAGGCAGTTCCCTATGAACTCTTCCAGAGAAAGGCTTGCACGGTATTAGACTGGTTCTGACAGCAGATAGAGGGGTTGTTAAGGACTGAGTATCACCCCTGCTCACACCTGGTCAGTCAGCTCCAAGGAGCTCCTAAGTACTGGAAGTCATCTGGACTTCTCCAACCGGAGAGGGAGGTCTGAGTTCCCTGACAACTCCGTTTTCTAGGTCAGAACCTAGGTTGATTTTGGTAGATCCTGGGATGGGTTGTTACAAATTCAGCTGGCAAGGCTGTAATAACCAGGTTTCCTCCAACACCCATCTGTATGTTGCGGTGAGAATGTTTATTGCATGAAATTTAAATCGGTAGATTTGAATAAAGCATAGTGCGAGTGAGTCTTAGCCAATCAAAGAGGAAGGATCCAGCCACAGACTTCTGGTGGATTTGAGTTCAGGACTCACCCTTCCCTGAGTCTCTAGCCTATTGTTTGCTGCATGCCCCATGCTCCGTCCTGTAGACTTCTGGACTCATCAGCTTCTATAGCTGTGACAATGGGAGGCCATCCTGAAACTCTCTCTTCACCCCCCCTCTGCTCTGCCCACTCCCTCTCTCCTTCTTCCCCTCTCTTCTACCATCTGCCTGTCTGTCATTGATTTATAAAACGTGTAATACACACTTCACTCCTGTTTACCCTCTGAGAATATAAAAATGAAACTCTCTCCAGATTTCATAGCAATGAAATCTGTCCTCTCCCTTTAACCCCTATGAAACGATCAACCTTTCACCAAGCCACAAAAAGGTAAATACCAGCCTTATGACAGAGAGTTCTAAATTCAGTCAGAAATGTGGGCCTTAATTGATGTGTGCGATAGGGAGAATTTTTCAGAGCGCTGTACTGACACTCTCCAGGCAGCAGGTTCTCCTGTGCGCTCCTTTCTGATCCCTGCTCATCATGTATGTTAAGGTTTCATGTGGCTGAACCGAGAATGTCCTGCACCAGCAAGTCTCTTCTGGCAGCTTCTTTCTGCCTCCAGTTGGTGCATTAGCAGAGGAGCTGCCAGCGGGAGACAAGTGGAAAAGAGAGAGTATGGACCTGGCATTTCGTTACAGGGGAAATCCTAGATGGTTCACAAGGCTCTCTCTATGCCAATCAGCAAGTTGTCAGATATACTTCATGTATGTAAAAGAAACTGTTAATGAGTAAACACAGCCAGAGCGAAATATGAGGGGGAAGCCATTGTCTGTAACAGTGTAGACAGTTAAACTCCATGTAAGTATTAGTTATAATCCTGTGTCCAGACCAATGTTTATTCGTTTGTTTGTTTGCCACCTGCAGTGTGGTTTGGTTGAGGCAGCAGCATCTCCATCACCTCAAGCAGGTCAGAGATGCATGAATCCAAATTTTACCAAGTCCCAGGTGACTTTCTGCATACCTGTCTCCCCTTCCACTCTCCAGTGGGATTTTGTTTAGAGGTAGAGCTTCAGGAGGTGGATGGGTCGTGAGACAGGAGCTCTCTTGATACTCATACCTTTGTAAATAGAGACATAAAATAGACACAAGATGCTCCCTGTCGTGTGAGAGCGTGACGGGTAGGGCTGTTTACAGTGACAGCCACCCTCACCGGACACCAGACTGCCATCACCTTAGTCTTAGACTTCCTGGGTTCCAGGGTTGTGACAGATAATTTTTCTGTAGCTTGAGTCACATTCTCCACAGTGCTCGGCTCTAAAAGCCCAGAGGGACTGCGATGTCGACCCATACTTTCCTCCTCAAGCCATGAATTATTGCACCTTAGAGCGGAAGAGTGCCCTTTGGTCATTTAGTTCAGACTCGAGTTTCAGGCTGCCAAGCCCCGTGTTATAGATGAAACATCTAAGGCCCAAAGAACATAACCTGGCTACTTAAAGTCTCAGAAGTAAGTGTCATGTGCCAGCAAATGGCACACAGCCATTGTGCCCACTCCTTCAGGGCCACTGAGAAATTTCCTGTATTTCCCCTTGAGAGAGTGGCTATCCCAGCTCCTGCTCCTTTCTCTGAATCAGGTAGAAAAAAGACAAAATTTGCCAGTTATTTTTACTTTTGCTCTCCAAAGCAAAAGAATAAATTCGGAGAAATGTTATAGTTTTGCCTAAGGGAAAATCAGTTTGACACATAAAAATCAGACTCTAGACCTTAAGGGAGACTCGTTTCCAAAACGATCTTGCAGCCCTCCCCACCCCTTTCTCTCTCTTCCTTTCTTTCTCCCTCCCCTCCTTCCCATCCTTTCTGTGTGTTTAGGGAGAACGAAGGGCCCTCAGTGAACTCGGTCAAATATAGAGATGTCACTTTGAATAAAGCGGTAGAAGCTGCTGTCCTGTAAGTGTATAAAAGGTACCATCCTTCCTTCATTTAGCTCTCCCTACTGAAGGGTCATGAATATGCATTTTGGCTAAGAAAATCACTTCTTTTTCACAGTCTCATGTGTGATGCTGTAGGCTAAGCTAATCAGCCTAGGTAATTTTAGCCCTAGTTTTGAGGGTTTATTTTAGCAAAGGTCAGGGTACTCACCTATAGCTCGTTATGTGGGGGAAGAAAGCATGGGAGAGATGCAAAACCAAGCAGCTGTCAGCACACCCCACCCCCAATACTGGAAACAGACTGTGTTGGCTGTATGCTTCTGTGTGCAGTTGGTGAGACTTTGACAAGGTGCACTTGTTTGCTGTTATGCCGTGTGGCAGGTCGCCTCCGGTGGGACTCGGGTGCTCCGTGGAGCACCTTTCCCTGGGGTGGAGGGTGGGATTGATCATCTACCAGAGATCTTTGTGTGGATACTCTGTAAAAGGAGGTGGAGAAATCATCTCTAGGCTTGAGAGGTCCATATGGTGACTCTGGCCCAGTGTGGCTCTGGCCCAGGGCTGGCATGAGGTGGAGTCACCGTTTCCCTCCCACCGATTCCAGTGCCGGACCTGGGCTTTCATATTCCTCCGCAGGGCCTGGGAACTGGTCATGGCCGGCAGTGTGCTGCCCTGGGAGAACCAGAGGCTAAGAAAAGTGAAATAAACACACCCAGTGCTAAAGCTAAGGGCTGTTGACCAGCAGGGGGAGCAGTCGAGATTAGACATTCTGTAGCCAGGCTGTCTAGAGAATTATCCACAATGTTGCTGGGAGTGCCCTAAAATCCTGTCCTAGTGACCACTGAGCACATGGAATGTAGTTGTGACTGATTTGTCACCTTCACAATTGTAATTTAAGTAACTACACTGGCTGGTAGCTACCATCCTGATAGGAACGTTCGAGAAGGAGTAGCACATTTGAGGAATGGTGTTGGAAAGCAAAAGACCAGTGCAGAGAACACAGAGGGATTCAGGTTATAGAGTCAAAGTCTCTGAGGGAAGTATCTACAGGGCACTAGGAAAGTAAGGCAGGGCTGGGCATGCAGCTCAATGTTAAGGCATGACCCCTCTGACACCCCCCCCACACACACATAACCCCCCCACACACACATAACCCCCCAATACACACACACACACACACACACACACACACACACACACTCACTCACCTACCCACATACGTCTGCCTGGATCCTGGACCAACCAACAAAGGCCCTTTTCCCTGTGTCTGTAAAGGAAAGCTGTTAAATTCTTTATTAAGAGGCCAGACTTGGAAAGCAGGTTCCTTGCTACCTAATGACAGAAAGGTCAGACTGAGATTTCTGTACTGAGTCCTGTGGGCAATCGGGGGGTACTGAAGAGCTGGTGTGTTCAGCAAGAATTGCAGCCCACTGTGTAAGACCATGGAGGCAGAGTGGGGACCTTTGCAGAGTGGAAGGTATACGGAGCATGCATTTTTCCCTCAGCCTGTGAGTGTGCTCATTCCACTGGGGGTATCCCCCATTCTCCCCTGGACTGTACGTCAGTCTAAACTGTTCCTTAGCAAATGTGCCACCACAGACACCATACCTGCTAAATGCTATGGCGATTGGAAATTGCAGTTCCTTCCCGCAGGCCCAGAAAAGGGCTCTTTGTCATGAAACACAGAGGCAGCAGCCATTTGAAGTGTGGCGTAACTGCCTCTCTGGGACTTCCACATGGACCCGTGGTGTCAGTAAAAGGCAGGCTCATCAAGAGAAGGAATGAGGCCTGGAATTATTGCAGTGAGCCCTTCATTCTCTGCAACTTCTGAGCCCTGTGAATGGTTCTGATGGCTGCTATCAGGAACTGGGACACCCTGAGAATAGAGTCCTAGGCCCAGCTGACGACTCACCAAATAAAATAGCCTTAATGAACCATCTCATGGGTCACAGCAGGGGAGAGATGGTTTATAAAAATTGAAAAGGAAAAATAAGCCAACATTAGTGCGAAGTTTAGAAACTGATGAAAAACACTTTTAGTAAATCAGCAAAGCTTGGAGATTTTCTCCTTCAGGTTGTGTAAGAGAAGCTGTGTATTCTCACGGGATGGGACACTGACTGCCCCACTGGCTGTGGTGAGAATGAAGGATGAGGGTTCGGGACACATTTTTAACTGTGATGGAGCCCACCAGACTGGTGACTTCTGTCTGGGAGATGTTTGTTTCTAGCTGTGGTGGTCTTTCTTTCTGCCGGTGCTTTTCTCCACTGGTAGTAACTCAGCCTACATCATGGACATCTGCCCCTGAGAGACAGAAGAAGCACCTGGGGAAACCCGTAGTCTACTAGTGAGCGGAATCATATTCCAGGGTAGCTTTGACTGAGGCATTGAACTTGGTGGGCCTGTGGGATTCGGGCATGAGGTTTAGTAAGGGATGTGCTCAGCAGCTCTCTGTCTTAGTCATGACTTTAAAGTGGTTTTAGCAGCTGATGTAGGAGTATCTTCTGTTTTGTGTTGATTTCACTAGTTAAATAAAGAAACTGCCTTGGCCTTTTGATAGGCCAGCCCTTAGGTGGGTGGAATAGACAGAACAGAATGCTGGGAGGAAGAAGGCAGTGTGGCAGACGCCATGGCTCTCCTCTCAGAGACGGATGCCGGTTAGACTCATCCCGATAAGCCACATTCAAGTGGTGATACAGATTATTAGAAATGGGTTGAATCGATATGTAAGAGCTAGCCAATAAGAGGTTAGAACTAATGGGCCAGGCAATGTTCAAATGAATACAAGCAGCAAAGATGAAAATTACTCACTCACTGTAAAATGGCAGTAACACAGAAATAGGGTTCAGGTTATTGACATTCTAGTTTCATGTTCATGATGCATGCATCTGTGTGATCTTTCTCTGGTTATCGGCCTATCTGAGCCCTCATGTTCCTTACCTGAATGATGGTCAAAAGATATCATTTTGGTCTAATGTGAAGATGCAATGATCGAAGGGAGTAATAGTTGTGGGTATGTTTCTAAAATTGCAGAGTGTTTGACAGAAAGACTTACTTTGAGCTGCTCACCATCCATTCTGTGTCCCTGTTAACAAAGTAGCAACAGCTGCATTGTTTATACCATAGAGATCCGAAGCAATGGAGGCCACTGAGAGCCCAGGTTTAGCTCTTCTAAAGTACTTCATTTCCATTCATGTTTTGTCTTTGACACACAAAGATCAGAAAATGTAGAGCTTGTGAATGATCACACGTCATTCATTAAAGTGATTCTGTGTAGCATAAGAACTTTTAGTTGAGTGGCGGCTCTTGGGTGTGGACTCTAGGCCAGCAGCATCCACATCAGCTTGGATCTTCTGAGAAATGCAGATTGTGGGGCTGGAGAAATGGCTCAGTGGTTGGGAGCTCTTGTTGGTCTTGCAGAATTCCAGAGTTTAGTTCCTAGCATCCATGTTGTGTGACCCACAACCAACTATTAACTCCTGCTCCATGATGGAGGACTCTGATTGGTTAATAAAGAAACTGCCTTGGCTTTTTGATAGGGCAGGATTTAGATAGGTGGAGTAGACAGAACAGAATGCTGGGAAGAAGGGAAGTTAGTCAGATGCCTCAAGCAGTCGCCATGACTCTCCTCTCTGAGATGGATGCAGGCTAGAATCTTCCCGGTAAGCCACCCTTCGTGGTGCTACACAGATTACTAAAATTGGGTTAATCGAGATGTGAGAATTAGACAATAAGAGGCTGGAACTAATGGGCCAGGCAGTGTTTAAATGAATACAGTCTGTGTGTTGTTATTTCGGGGCATAAGCTAGCCAGGCGGCTGGGAGCCTGGTGGGAATGCTGCCCGCAGCTCGTCACTACAGCTCCAAGGCATTCAGAAGCTTCTACACACACACACACACACACACACACACACACACATGCACACACATGTACACACACACTGGATAAATAAATGAGCACTTTCAGGTGCTACCCAGAACTATCAAGTCAGCATTTTGGGAATTAGAGCGTAGTGATGTGTGTTAACTAACAATTCCTATAGGTGACCCCAGTACTCAGTCATCTTGGAAGGGATTTATCTAGGTCTTGACTGAAAGATCTGGAAAAGGCCACCCTTTCTCTACAGTATGGTTTGCAGCACTGGTGTCCAAGCTTTGGCAGCCATTATTGGATTCCTTCATATGTATGCCCTGTTACCGCCCATCCAGCATCAGAGAAATCTGGAATGCCATTCCAGTTGCATCTGTTAGGAGGCTGACTTCAGGGTGTGAGGAAATTAAAGCGATTTATCACAGTCTATTTTTCCCTCAGTGACGGGAGAAATGAGCCTTAGCAGAACAAGGCTTCAAATTGGGCTCACTACAAAAAACCACGCAGCTTGACAAACACAGTTGAAGCAGGCTGACATTTGTTTTGATTTTCTCTTTTGAAAACAATTCCATTGCTAAGCAGTACCAGGAGTGCGTTGTGCTCAGGAGCCACTGCGGACAGAGCCCTCCCATCTTTCCCACGGGTCACACACAGTAGACACTGCAGACGGAGCCCTCCCGTCTGTCCCGTGAGCCACACACCAGAGGAGATGCTGCAGACGGAGTCCTCCAGTCTGTTCTACGAGCCACACACAGGAAGCATAAATCAGGCCATATCATCATTTTTTTCCTTTAGGCTCGAGGGGTGAGGAACTTGGGTCTTTGTGTACAGTGAGCACTGTTTTGGGGAGAGAGATGGTAGTTTGTTTTTTTGTGTATGTTTTTTTTTGTTTGTTTTTGCAAGAGGAAAATGTCTGGGTGGTACAGATATGACCTACTCAGGCTTATTGAACTCAGCCACACTCTTCATTTGAATATTGGTTGTCTTCAAAGCGGTCATAACTGCAATGAAGACCATAAATCTATGAAGCCTGTAATTTGACTAATTAGCCTTTCACTGTAGAATCCCATGTCTTCCTGAGCTGTTTGAAGAGAACATAGAGGCCCTTGTTGAACAGGCAAATGGTGGGAGAGCATCAAGTGCCCTGGTGTCCCCGTGGAGGCCAGCAGGAAGAAAACCAATGGGGGCATCAGTCATTCCTTACTGTGCCTTTGAGTCCGTTCTGAAAATCCACACCCACCAATTATATTTAAAATAAAGAAATTTCACATTTGAGATATACTTAGGATTGTCTGATGTATTTTTCCCTAATATTGGGCATTAACAGGCAAATTCAAGATGTTTGCCATACTGTCCATCTCTGATAGCAGCTGATGTTTATTGAGTAAAGAACCATGACAGGGGGCATACTTCCTTGTTTCCGTTATACTGTTGATTGTTCATAATAACCCCAGAGGCTGATAATCACCCATGTTTTCTAGATGAGAAACCTGGACTGCACAAAGTTAAATTGGTACCCAGTGTGGTAGAGCCACTGTTAGTCTGGATGGATGTGCGGATCGTTTTGGTGCAGAAGCCAGCATCTAAACCAGTGTGTTTCAAGCTGTAAACTGAGAAGTTAGTTCCCGTGAGTTGCCAACAGCATTTTGAAACACTGACTAGAATGGCAAACACCCAAGTGAACCATGGACTTTGGGGTGTATAAGCCTTTATTCCCGAGAACTGTCTGAATCCTAGAGTTTAAGTGTGTAGGTGATACAAGCACACCCTGCAAACTGGACAGCGATGTGAGCGTGCCTTACTATGTCTGTTCAAGTCTGAAAGCAAAGAATGGGAAGCGGGGAGAGCAGAAGGGGAGAACACGGAAAAGCAAATGAATAATAACTGGGAAGGAGGGGAAGGAGAGGCAATGAGAGAACAGGCTATTTGACAGAGATGGGGGTTCGGGCTGTGGTGGGGGAAGGAGCAAGTGGGGAGTTAGCTGGGAAGCATGCAGTTCTGTCCACCAGGTTTCCCAACACAGGCTTGGTGGTGAAGCCAGAGATCCTGTGGCAGATTTGGTTCTCATATATGTCTCGTGCTGTGGCACAGCTCCTCCTGGCTAGACAGAGCATATACTCCCTACCCTAGAAACTGTCAAAGACTGTTGGGAATGTTGTAATTTTTGTCAGTGGACTAATTTTGATCCCACTATGCAGCCTCTTGGGTTTATTTGCTTGTTTGCAGCGGAAGTGTAGATAAGGAGAAGATTGTAAAGTCTTCCTTTGGGGGCTCAGCAGGGACGTCTGATGACGAGCTTTCATCCCCAGGCCTACACAGTGGAAGGAAAGCGTAGACTCCCACACATTGTCCTCTCACCTCCACATGCACATGGCAGCATGTCAAAACTCCGCAAAAGATGAAGTGTGATTTTAAAATTTTAAGTCTTCTTCTGCTGATAAGTCTGCTAATGTTCTCTTTCAGAGGATCCTGGAGTCCGCTCATGAAAATCCCATTTTATACAGGTATAGAAATTGGGCAGAAGTTCCGTTACATTACTCAGATGTTTCCATAAGCAGCTTATGATGGAGTCTGCAAGTTGCATGGCTCAAGTGTCTGTATATTAATTTTACTGAGGAAGCCTGAGCTCTGTAAATGTAATCACCTTGCCCAGAGTTTCAAACACAAGCAGGCAGGAGTCAGACCCCAGTCCTCTGACCCCGAGTGCCACAAAGTTCCCCATCCTCTGACCCTGAGTGCCACACTTCCCTGGTGCTCTGACCCTGAATGCCATGCTCCCCCAGCAGATAGAAAACAGTAGCACTGTATTAAAAACACTACTCTGTGTCGCAAGTAAAAACAATAATTCTGTTTATAAGTCAGAATGATGCAAAGCCTCACCCGGCTTGCAGTAGAGTATTTTTATGTAATTTCCTCCTCTCACACCCAAAGGTATTCCTCTATTACTAGTCCCCATTGATAAATTAGAGTTTATAATGCCATGCCCCATGCAACCCATTCTTGGCCATTCTTTGTCAATATTCTTATGGGTACAACTCTATTTTAGTCACTAGTGATACCATGCCAAATAACTTGGATTTATTGGCATCAGCTTACATGAACAATCTTTTCTTTTTTTCTTTTGAATAAATGTCCTATGTGGGTGTAAATATAGCCTGCCATAGCAAACTCCATTTGAAAAACCTGAATCCAGAGCCTGTTAGAAAAGAGTTGTGATATCTTCCTCAGTTTGGCCAAATGTCGTTGTTAAATATCCTACCCATCTTACTTTGTCTCACTACTGACATTTCCTTTCCTCCTTCCTTCCTTCCTTCCTTCCTCCCTTCCTTCCCTCCCTCCCTCCCTCCCTCCTTCCCTCCCTCCCTCACTCCTTCCTTCCTTCCCTCTTTCCCTCCCTCCTTCCTTCCTTCCCTCCCTCCCTTCTTCCTTCCTTCCTTCCTTCCTTCCCTCCTTCCCTCCCTCCTTCCTTCCTTCCCTCCCTTTCTCCTTCCTTCCTTCCTTCCTTCCTTCCTTCCTTTCTTTCTTCTTTCCTTTCTTAAAAAAAATTTCCAGAATATTAACACACTTTCCTTCCCATTCTTTCAGCTACAAAGTTTTGTGTGTTGCATAACAAGACCTTGCTGTTGTGTCTATCTTTATTTTTCCCCTGACTCCCTTCATTTTTAATAAGGGCTCATGTAAAAAGACGATTATTTACTCTTGTCCCATGCTTCTGTTCTCTTAACTTCAAAGGTTAGTGTCCCTCTCTCTATTGGTTTAATTTTGCCAAGTTGCTGACTATATCCAGCAAACACTTTCAGGAAGCTAAGAGTCAGCACCATGCTCCAAGGAAGCTCTGTCAGCGCCAGTCTCCAAGGGTACACAAGGCTCCCAGCTTACCCCGTTATGACTCCGATGACAGCAATTGCTGCTTATTCTCTGTTTCAGGGATCCCAGAAGACCCGCTTGTTGCTGAAGAGTATTATGCCGATGCATTTGATTCCTGTTCTGAGGAGAGTGAGGAGCAGGAGGAAGAAATGGTGTTCTCAGAAGCAGAGGGACAAATGAGGGACAAGGGAGCCCCACCTGCTTACAGAACAAACCAACAGGTACCTCCTGCTCTCAGAAGGCGATGTTGCTGTCCGAGGTGCTGACTGGACTTGTGCTAAGAAAGAGCAGAGGAAGTTGATATCAACTCCTGACACCTGGAGTTGGTATCAGGGAGCCCAGGAATACTAGGAACTCCACAATGGCTCCGTGTAATAAGTCTTTACTTTCAGGGGGCAGGCGGGTAGACTCCATGAAGTGACCAGACTGACCGCACTCTGTCGGGAGGGAGAGGGCTGGCAGACTCACTGCAGGGGAACAGGCCGTGCGGCACACGCCACAGTGTCTGCCCACTGAGGAGCTCCTCCACACAGTGGTCCACCAGTGCCGCGGTGTCTGCCCGCTGAGGAGCTCCTCTACACAGTGGTCCACCAGTGCCGCAGTGTCTGCCCGCTGAGGAGCTCCTCTACACAGTGGTCCACCAGTGCCGCAGTGTCTGCCCGCTGAGGAGCTCCTCTACACAGTGGTCCACCAGTGCCGCGGTGTCTGCCCGCTGAGGAGCTCCTCTACACAGTGGTCCACCAGTGCCGCGGTGTTGCTTTCACAGCACAGTGGGTATTTTATCACTTTCCTGCCTGTAATCATGTGTTTAGGCCGGTTTGCAAATTCAGTGCAAACACAAGTGTATCAAGATTAATTCCATTTAGGAGTTAAGACTTAAAGATTCTGAAACTGGAGAATGTTCTTTTTAGCTTCTTGCAATGCAGCCTCCAAGGGACCATCCTTTGGTGCAGCACTGGCTCTCTGTGTGTAGATGCTGTAGTGGTAGGAGTTCTTTATTAGAAAGGGTGAGCTAGTGTTTGTGATAGGCTAAGAAATGACACTGGCTTGTGCCTTTTTCTTTTGATTTCTCGAGTGGAAAGGAAGTTGTACACAAGTCATTCAACTTTTTCATTGTTGAAACAGTTTCTCACTGTTTCAAGCCTGGGCTTGAACCTTCAACTTTCTTACTGACTTCCTGAGTGCTGGGATTTTAGGAATGTGCCACCATGGGCAACCACAGAGACATTATGAATAAACACTAAGCAGTCTACCCTAATATTAAGCAAAATCCATAAGAAATGTCTCTCAAGCTCGATAGACCAGGTGAGGGAGAGAGAAGGCAACCAGGAGGGTATAAGAGTAGACTCAAGCTGGGACTGAAGAGATGCTTTAATGATTAAGAGTGCTTGCTACTGTTGCAGAGGACCTAGGTTTGGTTCCCAGCTCCAATATGCAGGCAAAAATTCACACATATAAAATAAAAATAAGCAAATGATTTTAAAAAGCAGAGTCAAACAAAGGAAAAAGTTCAGATCAAGAGAAAGCATGGGAGAATATAAACAACAATATTAGAGGAGGGGGCGAATAATCGTTACAAAAATGCAGGACAGAAGAGAGTGGGGTTCCAAATGCTGCGATAAATCTGTTCCTTACACCCATTCCTCTTTCTCCCTGAGGGACTCTGGGGGGAAAGTACTTATTACCGCAAGTTAAAAATATAATTTCCATTTGCTTTTGCATCATCACTACAAAGAGTCTAAACAAATATTGTCATAATACTGCATTAGCTTCACCCCATCCCTGTGGGTGGAACACATGACATACAAACACATACCCAGTCCTTGCTCAGTTCATCAAATGAGGATTACTAATATTATCATCTAAAATAGTTGTGAGCATAACAAAGCCAATTCAGAAACACACATAAATAAAATCTGTTACAAATACCAGCCGAGTCAAGAAATTGAACTTTGCCGGCCCCAGAGGCGCCATCTCTGGCTAGCTTTTATTACAGTGTTTCGTGGGAACTCAGATTGCCTATAAATAATTGTAGGCCTTCCTACTTCTATGGGATGTTATTACCTTGTACAAATCACTCCCATTGTCCTAATCTGTACAATGGGAGAAAAGTGGTTCCTTATCCTAGAAGGGTAAATGGAGTGATCAGCTTAAAGCATTTCCGATCATGCCCAGATCAGATCTTAATTATCACATCAGATCCTGATTCACATCTTAGTTACATACTTAATAAATACACAGTAATTTAGCCATTATTATAAAAATTGGTTATCTTGCTTTTTAAAGTGTACTGCCCAAAGTCTTTAATGTGAAAGTGAGACCTTACAGTTCCAATATTTTAAAAAATTCTTTCTTCTTTCTCAATGAAGATGGTAAATATAAGGGTTGGGATTTTGCTCTCTGGGGTGTGTATCTGCCACATATTACATGACCAATTGTGATTGATGCAAAGACACTTCACGTGCGTGGTATTTTGTCCCTCAGAGTCATGTTGTCTTCTTCCCATTTTCAGGTGAAGAAACTGGGTGTCTGGAGAAAAGTGTCCCACCCACAGTGGCACAGCTGGGAGGGATCAACGCTGTGGTTCCGAGTCTGAGTGGTCAGTCTCAGGCCAATGCCTTTCCCTACTCTGCAAGGCATGGTCTGACAGAGATGGAAGTGAGGGTTATGGTAGGTCAGTCTGTGATAGGGACAGATAATCACAGCTGCAGTTTAATCTGGTATTAATTTGATATGGTTTCTCTTTCTCCAGAGGTGGTGGGTGTTGCTGTGTTGGGTACCCTCCCATTCTTGTAGGATCCTTGTGTCAACAATACACAAGTTGCTCTTCTGAGTTCAGTGCTGGTACCCCAGTCACTGTTGGCTTTGTGAAGTGCATGAAGCTTGCGACTGTCTCTGAAATAGCTTCTTTTCTTCCCGACTTTGCCCCTGACTCCTTGAACATGCTAGGGTCTGCTGAAGTAGCAATACACCCATGGACTCTGTGCATAACCAGATCCAAGCTGATTCCTCTTTCTTATTTTGATGGAGGAAGTGGTTTCTGAATGACACCAGCCACAGGCTTCATTGTGAAGTTCTCTGCACCAGCCTCTTTAAGCAGCATTGCCTTCAAAGCAGTTTAATGAAACACCCAATTACTATTGTCTCTCTACTGTGCTAAGCAAAGCATCAGTAATGCCATTATCACAAGCCATTATCGTGCTGATGGCTCCAATGTGACGTCTGGGCCACCAGATTGGAACCATGCTCTTAGCGCTCCAGAGAGTGGGGTTTACAGCTGCCATCACAACAGGTTCTCTATGGCAGCCGTGGGACCTGTCACTGAGCAGTAACCTATGTGTTCTCACAGACAAGCCTTCGGGCTGCAGACTGGTGCATGTTGTCATTAATTCTGCATGTCCCTTACTGCCTGGACTGTCATTCCCTCTCCAAGACTAATAAATGACCAAGAACACTGGCAAAAGCACTCGATAGAAGTGACCCACAGCTCTCGCAGGAAAGACTGTAACGAAGGCTCTCACTGAAGGTTCCCTTAAAAGGCTTCTCAGTCTCCTGGTGTTTGCTTCATGAGATGAGGGGTTGCAGAGGCCTGCCTTTCCAGCTAATATGGAAGTTCTCCAGTCATTCTGGATTTGACATTCTCCCAGCAAGCAGTGGCACTAGGAAAAGAAGATACACTGTGGTGCTGGTACGGCCTGAGGATCCTCTGAGGACACTGGGGGCCAGGCTGTCCTGAGGGTTGCTGTCACAGCTTCTGCTGTAGGGAGAGCCAGTGGTTTAATCAGCTCATACTTACTACAGTGGTCACAGCTCATGTTCCTGGGGTGGTCTTTTGATGGGTCAGTACTTTATATTCTGGGCTAGCGGAGGTCTTCTGGGAGAGACGATAGGGCAGAGTAAGAGATGCAAGGGATATCCCTGCGGAGTAGGTGGGGAGATCCTCAGGTTATGAGACATCTCCGAGGGAAGAAGAGATGAAAACAGGACAGAAAAGAGGGAGGAAGGACGGGAAGGAAAGAAGCATGGATTGGTTATACAGTTTTTGGAAAGGCTGGTAGGCCACACAGGGCAAAGGCTGCTGTTGGCATGGTTGCAAGAGTCCTGTGTTGGGCAGGAATGGCTCAGCTTTCGCAACTGCTCTGAGTCCTCATTGACTGGAAGTTCCTGGTTAAAGTTCCGTGTCCTTTGACCCCTCTGATGAATCCTGATCTTGATCTTTCTGTGACTGTGGTATAAGGAAGCTCACAAGGAAACTGAGGCTTGCTGGGTTTCAGCTAAGATGCCCTATTGCAAGCGGGCCACTGTTTCCACAGGCGATCTATCTTCTGCGCAGCCGTGCTGGCAGAAGTGACAGATAGAGGCTATAGTGGAAAGGCAGCCAAGGCCCGCTTTACTGTATAGAATTGCCGAGCTACATACAAGGCTGACCTTATGCCACTTCTAGGGAAGATGCAGAATTGTGAAAAGTAAATTAACCCCAACTCTCTCCTGCTAAGGGTTGCAAAATTATTTTCCAGTGTGATTTTTCAAATAGACGATGCTAGAACTTTGAGCCTCAGTAGGGACACTGCTTTGCCTTCTGTTTTAAAATCATTCCAATAATGACCTAATTTAGTAAACTGCATACACAGGAGGCAACGTGTTTTGTCCTGCATTGACGTTAGAAGTCACTGTCATTTCTAAGAGGCCTGTCCTGCGATTGCAGGCAGTTGAGCTATTTCTTCCCCAGTAACTGCACTGCTGTTGTGTAAGGTATACTTCCAGCTTGGTGTGCCATTCCTGTGTGGTGACCAGCCTCTACAGCCTCAGTGACTGTTGTTCAAGCAGCTTGGTGAGCCATTCCTGCAGGCTGACTGGTCCATCTTGGTGTGCCGTTCCTGCAGGGTGACTGGTTTCTGTAGCCTCAGCGACTGTTGTTCACAGGAGTGACTTGGATGCCCCAGTTTCCACTCCTGTCCTGGTCTAGCTTTGCTGCCATGGTTCTTCTCCTTTTCCATCCCTTTTTCCTCGTCCAGTACAAAGTATAGCTCACTGCTGGCCACTCTGGGATCCCCAGACCTCACTGGGAAAGGCTGTTTCTAGAGCTGGGGGATTACTAGGGAGGTCAGTAAACAAGAAGGAAAAGAGATGCTTAGGACGTAAAGACAGCACCCAAATGCATGAAAATGGGTAGTGGTGTAAAGACTTCAAATCCTGGATCAAACACAGGACCAAGTTGCTGCATGCTCTGTGGAGTTTAAATGAGGATTCATCTAGAACTGGCCTTGAGATTATTCATCTGCCAAAAATAAACGTGTGTCACAGGACTTCCTTTTGGGGTTGGAAAGTCTTTCTCTTTTTGGCCCAATAACTCCCTTGATTGCTGGCCTGTCTTCCTAGACCACTTGGCATGTGTTGGGTAAGGAGACTAAGCTGTTAAAGACCAGGCAGAGGGACTGGCTGGAGGCCCCTCTTCCACACCACCGAACCTCCAGGAATGGGGTGCAGCAGGGGGAGTCAGGTCTCAGCGGCTCTTGGAAAAATCTATTCCTCTGTCTTGGGTCCATGTCACACCATCAGTTCATCAGCCCCACTTGGTTGTTTCTCCTCCTCACCCATTACATTTCCAAACTGCAATCCATGTCTCCTGAGTTCTGTGGTTAGATACTGTGGATGTCTTCAAAACTCCAAAGCAACCTATAAGCCCTGACTTGTAGGGACCCAGGGCCTTATTAGGAGGCACCTACAGCTAGAGGGCTTTAATAATGCAGAGTAAATGAGGCCTTTAGCCTGAAATGTGGACCCGGTGACAGCCACATGTCAGCAGTTCTTAGAGGAGGCACTTAGTGTTGTGGAGCCAGGAGGGCTGGTTTGCGCTTGGAGTTTAGAAGATGTAGCTCTGTGTACCTGTCACCAAGTACACTAGGGCAGAAGGCAACCCCAACAGTGAGCTAGGAACTCTGATCTCAGTCTCCTAATTCCACAACAGCTCCACAGAAGTGCCAGTAGCTCTGTCCCCTGGCACTGGGTAGCAGCACCCTCTGTCTTCCCGTGAGTTATGGATGGAGCAAGGGCCTAGTTGCTAGTGAGACCCTGCTAAGGTCCACAAGGCAATTTGAGTGTGCAGAAAGAGGCGTCACTGTGTCGTTTAGGTTTCTTCTGTGACTTAGGACTATTGTGGATATGGTTTGCAGAACAGTAGACAATTGCTTAGTAATACAGCTTATTGAAAAGAAAATAAGTGGATTGTTAATTGTGCATCCACCTAATATCACATCCTCAGTGGCAGAGGTACAGGGTGTGTGGAAGAGAGCCGACAGGCAGCCCTGCCCTGTGTGTCCACCTAATATCACATCCCCGGTGGCAGAGGCACAGGGTGTGTGGAAGAGAGCCGACAGGCAGCCCTGCCCTGTGTGTCCACCTGATATCACATCCCCGGTGGCAGAGGCACAGGGTGTGTGGAAGAGAGCCGACAGGCAGCCCTGCCCTGTGTGTCCACCTAATATCACATCCCCGGTGGCAGAGGCACAGGGTGTGTGGAAGAGAGCCGACAGGCAGCCCTGCCCTGTATGTCCACCTAATATCACATCCCCGGTGGCAGAGGCACAGGGTGTGTGGAAGAGAGCCGACAGGCAGCCCTGCCCTGTGTGTCCACCTAATATCACATCCCCGGTGGCAGAGGCACAGGGTGTGTGGAAGAGAGCCGACAGGCAGCCCTGCCTGTGCACATTTCAGCCTCATGTGCTTAGTACTAACTGTGATGTGCTGTGCTGATGGGTCTTCCAGTCACCAGTCTGTCTTCTAGAAGCCTAGACTTGTGTGCGTAGTCATGTAGCCAAGAGCAGAGGTCAAAGTCATGGCCCTCTCACAGATATCCTGAGCTCAGCATGTCTGAACGGGAGCTCCTCGGCCCTCTGCAGCCCCTCCTGAGTCAAGCTCCACTTGCCTCCTTCCGCGCACACTCATATCCAGTCCACCAGCAAAATCTATGGACTTTTCTTTCATGGCACACCATGTGATCACAGCTTAGTATCTCTACCCTTGTAACGTCAGCTGGAGAGCTTCACAAGAGCTTCCAGCTATCCTCTCTCTCTCTCTCTCTCTCTCTCTCTCTCTCTCTCTCTCTCTCTCTCTCTCTGCCTCCCTCCCTCCCTCTCCCTCTCCGTCTCCCTCTCCCTCTCCCTCTCTGCACCCTTGCATCTCACTCGGAGTCTGTACACAGGTCCTCCCCCACCTCCTCCACCCTCATCACCATCATCTCCCTGTGGTCCCTCATCTCCTCTCCCTGAGGGTCCCCCATTGTGCCATTGCACTCACACTTGCCTCCTTCTTGGAGAACACCAGACATGTGTGTGTCTTTAGCAGCCTGTTATGTCCTTCCCACAAGGGGCACTAGGAATATTAGAGGCACCTGTCTTCAGGTCTCTGCTATGTGTCATCTTATGGTAGAGGGCTCTGCTACATTAAACCAAGTCCCCTCACTAGCCCGAGCATTCACTCTTCTGCCCTCCTGCTTTCTTTTTCTCGATAGTCTTTTCAACATCCAAGTCACTACTGTTTTCCAGTTCCTTCACTTAAGGTCTGTGTCCTTACTCGGGGGAGATAGAAGGTCAGTGTTATACTCACAGCACCTTTAAGAATATTTGCCACAGAGTAAATTCACAGTAGATATTGGGGGGTGTATGCATGAATGAAAAATAGATGGATGAATGCCCACGGGGTAGAATCTAGTTGTGCAGGCAGCCAGGAAATACATAAAATAAACACTGAAATAGAGCAAGTGAAACTAAAGAGCATAGCTTGGAGGGAGAATGGTGTTGGGTGTTGTGCAGAGGGCTGCGAAGAAGAGTCAAGGAGAGCTCTCAGGAGATGAAAGTGTGCCTACCCCTTGAGATGCGGAAAGGGAGTAGGGGCATATGCCAGAGAGAGCAACCCATATATCTGAAGCCCCAGGGGATGAGGAGGCCATAGCTTGTACCACAAAAGGGCTCCTGAACTCGGGAGGAAGAGAGTAGATTGTAAGTGAGAGGCAAACTCAGTGCAGAGTAACTGAAAGCCTTGAGATGTGTCAGAACTGAGCCTGGTGTAGCTTAGGTTCGAACACGTGCCTAGTATGAGTAAAACCACCGGTACAAAAGGGGGGCTGTGGTGGAGAAAAAAGGAAGGGAAGGAAAGGGAAGGAGGAAAGGAGAGACAGAGAGGAAGAGAGAGAAACCTATGGTGACAGAAATCAGGACAGTGTTGCAGGGCGAGCTGGAAGGATGTCAGAAGGACTGTGTGAGGGCTGGGGAGTATCTTCACTTTGGCTGGTGTCTGTGCAGGCATATCCATTCTTGAGAAGTCACTACTGCACACCTGAGATCTGTGTGCCTTCATCTCTGCCAAGTTTGCCTCATTGAAAGCAGCTCTGATTCAATACTCCCTGAAGAGGGGATCAGGAACTGGGGCTGGGTAGCAGCATTCATAATCGTGAGCCACATCTGTCCTGCTGCTTCCTTGCTGCAGCTGGCCAGTCAGAAAGTTGTAGAGTTGGGAAGATGTGGTCTCTCTGGAAGAGGTGGGTCCAGAATGGCCTTGGCTTTACTAGAAAAGACGACTGTGGATTGGTTTCCCTGGGTGGGATAAACTCTAAGTGGACAGTAACAAGTAAAACAATTCCTTAAGTTCTGCGTGTCTACTGGCACCAAGGACCACTGAGTATGACAACATGCCAGGGTCTCCCTAAGGTGGAGCCATCATGGAGGGTATATCTGTTTTGTGTGTAGATCTACAGAGCTGAACTTGCTTGGGGTTGTTTAACAGATAGAGAACATGGTGCCATGCCACAAAGGCATCCACACACCCCTTTGAGCTGCTTTTAGCCACTGGAATATATAAGACACTTCTGTAACTGTGAAGGTGTGTGTGTGTGTGTGTGTGTGTGTGTGTGTGCATGCGTGCATGTGTGCAGCTACAAGCTGCAAGCCTCCCCAGGATGGCTATGTCTTTGGGAGTTAGTTGGCATAGCCCACTAGCCTTGAGTGTAGAGGAGGCTGCATGTAGACAGATGGTTGGGTTTTCACTGCCTCCAGGTAAAGGATAAGTAAGCGCAGTAACTCCCCAGGAGGCTCTTGAGAGCATCTAAAGATAGATATACAACCTCCAAGGAGCCATTGGAGTCTGCCCAAGAAACCCTCATCCTAAACTAAATTCTTAATGGCAGCTGGGTTCTGTTCATTCACTCGAATATTCCCCCTTTAGTTGGCACAAGATAGAATACTGTATATAGTTATCATTTTACAGAAGTCAATGCCTACATCTCTCTCTTATTCAGTTTCAACAAGTTTCAACAAGGAATGCATTTGTTGTTTTTATTTCCCTAATTTTTAAAATAAAATTTCTTCCCCTTAGTTGATCATTTATGACTCCTAAGTTTCAAACTTGCTCAACATTCTTCTTAACGACATGAATGTTAACCAGCCTACAGGTGAGTTTTCTTTTCATCCATTTAGCAAGAGGAGGAAGTTCTTTGGGGAAGATGGAAGAGGGGAGGCAGAACATCCTAGGCTCATACGCCTACCTTCCTTTGTTGCTTCTTCTGCATCTTCATCCACATACTGAGCACATAAGGCGTGAACACATAAACCTTGGTCCTGGGTTCTCCTATGAGTGGATTCATACTGCTTTGTCCTATAATAGGTATGGCAAAGTCTCTTTTCCATCATCCCTTCACAGTTTTCACTGAGGTTCAATTGTAGCTTGAATGCAGTGTCTTGGGTAAACAACAGCTTGGGCAACAGACTGGCTTGAATGACATTTCTTAGGTTGCCCTTATCCACCCCACCGGTTTGAGCAGAAATCTGGGCTGGGTTCTCTTCTGGATGTTGCAATGATGGTTTTGAGCCTTTTAGTAAAAGCATAGTCCATGTACACCAGGTAGGGGCCTATGAGCTTTAGAGCATCTGAGTCTTCTCACAACCCCTTTTGCAGATAGGGAAATGGAGGCATGAATACACTAAATAATATGCTCAAAATATAAGACTGATAATGGCAAGGTGGGATTTAAACTCAAGCAGGCTGGCTTCAAAGTCCATGTCTCTCTAAGTCTTGATATTATTTGTCCTACATGCAGCGTTGTGCCGATTTGCTCACCCTTTTCTTGTAGTTTGTAGGAGAACCAGTTCATTCTATGCAGTCTTGCTCACACATTTCACCTCCCAGGGATGGTTTACAAACAATATCCAGTTCTAGCCAGAAAGTGACAGAGAGGGCATGATTTCTTGAGAAAGAAGGCACTGTGTGAATGCTTTAAAAGTCATGTAATAAAGATGTTTGCTCAGGCTTAGTGCAAGTATTGCTAGTTACATGTCGCTGCAAATGTCAACTATAACCTAGAAACTAAAGGTATATATAATATATATATATATATATATATATATATATTAGAAGGAATATTGATATAGTGAGATTATTCCATTATTGTTAGATCATCATTTCAAAACTGCATCTTGTCTATGTTCAATTGTAAATTTGACTAAAACAATGCTTAAAGTATGCACAAATGGCTATATTTGGGGCTTACCTCTAAGTAATAGGCTTATACTATAGATGAGTGTGATAAAGTAGTCCCACACTAACTCAGAATTGAGTATAATGAAGGGTTCTTTATTTAGGGGTAGACTTATAGATTAGCAATCCTCTGCATAAGCAGGGAACAGGAACCAAATCCAGCAGCTGAGAGAGGGGGGGAGCTGTACAAGCTTTACGTTTGCATTTATAGTACAAGTGTCCACGCCCAAGTGGGCTGCTATCTTAAAGGCTATTGGCTGAAGGAGTTCCCACAGCACTAGGCCTGTAACCTCAGCCTTCAAGAGGTCTGCCTGGTGAGTTGTAGACAGCCTGAGCTACAGAGTGAGACCCTGTTTCAAACAAATAAGTAATGAGACTGAGCAGAACGAAAGATGAGATGTATGGTGTCAGGTAGCTCTCTGAACACAACTTCATTTCCTTTGGTGGCTGCATTTTAATTCCTGTGTTTGTGGTTTTGGCCCCTGCATGTGAATATTCTTGGGAAACTGGTCCATAGTGTCTGTCGGAGGGCTATATTCCAACAGTAATGCTTGAAAAAAAATATTCCTGCGTTAGAAACTATTTTTTTTTTTTTGCATCGGAAAGACCGCCCTATTGAAGGGGATTTTGTACTTTTTAGAAATCGGATAGCTCTAGTTGTATCAACAATAAGCTAATGAAAAAATCGATTGAAATGCTCAGCAGTACACATCTTTTTAAAAACCCATCGAAAAGAGGTTTCAAAGAATTAGCGAAGTACTGATTCAAAGCCAGTGTTCAGTCTGAACTTTTTATTTCCAGTGTGTACAGGTTTCACAATGCTATGGTGATTGACCCAGAATACTTCAGGGAAAATGTGATCAGTTTTATAATTTGCCACTTGCCTCTAACACCACATTTTACAAAGCAAGCCTTTCAAATATTTCTTGAATAGAAACAGTAACAAAAGAAGTCTTTGCTATCATTTGAAATATATCATAAATTATTTAAATATTAAATATTTTATAATAGTAATATATGGTATTATATAGCATATAATATCAATATTCAGGGTGACAATGTACATTATATAGATATAAGCCCCGTACCATATATAGAAACTCTCACTCTCTATGTGTGTGTATATATGTATATATGAATATTTATATGCGTGTGCAGGGATGTGCACACTTCTTGCAGATTTGTGTATATGAGTGTAGGTGCACTTGTGCCACAGTGCCAATATGGAGGTCAGAGGTAATCTTGAGGGTTGGTCCTTGCCTTCCACCTCTTTTGGGACAGGATCTCTGTTTTCATTGTTTGCCCCTGTGCATGAAAGGCTGCCTGGCCTGCAAGCTTTCAAGCATTCTCTTCTTGCCTGTGCCTCCCATCTTGCTGTGGGAGCACTGGAAATGTAGTGGACACACACTCCTGTGTCCAGCCTTACATCGATTCTGGAAGTTTGACAGCAAGTTCTCACACTTACATGATAACTCTTTATCCAGTTAGCCATCTCCCCAACCCCAAGCACACTCACACTCACGAACCACACACACACACACACACACATGTATATGTGCCACACACCACACATGCATGCATATGTGCCACACACATACACACACACACATACATACACGGAGTATTTTAAAAGCAAAGGTTAGCATGGGGAGGGAGGAGATCTTGTTCTTGTAGACAGAAGAGATGAGGAAATTCCCAAGTCTTGATTGTTAAAAAATATTTGCTAGGGTCCATATTAGTTTCCTCATGAATATAACTTTGAATTATTAAATCACTGAAATTATATTTAATGAAGAAGAAAAGAAATATATGAATGTTAATTTATGTGTTAATTTGACTGAACTACAGAGTGCCTAGATAGTTGGTCAAATATTAGTGTGGGTGTTTCTGAAGAAGTATTTTGGATGAGATTAACATTTAATTGAGCAGTTGAAATAATCATGTTACCCTCTCTAGTTATGGGTGGACCTTAAACAATTAGCTGAAAACCTAAATAGAACAAAGGCAGCCTTCCCTCGAGTAACAAATAATATATTTTGCCTTTCTATTAGAATGTTTTTCTGCCTTTTTGCTGAAACTACACATTAGTTTCCTGTGTTTCTAATTTTGCAGACTCATCTTACAGATCTTGGGACTCACCATCATCACATAAAATTCTCTGTCTCTGTCTCTGTCTCTCTCTCGATAATAGCGTCTAGTAGCTTGTAGAATTCATAGAAATCAGTTTACTGATTTCAACTGGGAATTCTGCAAAGTATAATCTAAGGTGTTAATATATTTATCTGTGAGAGAATTCCTCACTGTTCCCAGGACTTTCATGTGGTGGTCTAGGTTCCTAGACAGTTACAACTGGGAGAGTGTTAAGTAAATTTGATCTTTCTTTTCTTTTTTCCTTTATTTTCTAGAAGAAGTGTTGGAACTTCCAGTATGTGTGTGAGCATTATTCATCTCCCAGATATAGTATGTAATATATACAGGACATTCTCACACATCTTTTTAAAAAAAATCCCTTAGACATATTCTTTTTAGATATCTTGATAAATTTTGGTTCATGTTGTTGAACAGGAAGTAGCAGTTGGGGAGGATTTTACAAATTGAGTTGATGATAAATAATTTTTATCTGAGGCCACACCTATGACTGGCACAGCAAAGGGCTCAGGCTCTGATGGTCACAGGATCTGAGGGGCTGCCCTTGATACTACTAGAATTGAGAGCAGAGAGTCATCCCTGGAGTGAACCTTAAAGCAAGGAACATTAATGCCAAACACCCAAGTTCCTTGAAGCAAGAAAGTATGTCTGCTACTCAAGTATTCTGCAGAAGGTTCGACCTGCCTCTCTACAGTTGCTGGTCCACAGTCACTATAACCCCCTGTAGCCATGGAAACTTGAAGCTGTCATATTCCATCATGAGACTATTAGATTTGGGAAAATCTAAGATGACTCCACAAACAGATATGGTGTGACATGGTCACCTCAAATGGACCTTCCTTTGATAGAACTGATGTCCTAAGCTGTCTAGAAAGTCTTGTTCTGCCTCTAGAGACTCTTCTCTCTTCAAAAGCTGGCCCTCATCTGCTGAGGTTTACATGACAGCTTTAGGCTTCCCTGGCATCGGTGGGTTATAGTGACTGTGGGCCACACAGCTGTAGGAAGGCGGGTCAAACCTTCTGTGGCATATCTGAGTAGCAGATATAGAAAATCTGTGCACTTGATTTTGAATTTGAATGTGTGGCACAGTTTTTCAGAATTGAACCTTTTGGTAGGGGGTGTCCTTCATGCCACGAAGGCGCTTCCTGTTTATGGAGAGGTCAGTGGCTCGGGAAATGTAGACTTGAAGAGCATACAAATTTCCTTAAAAAGGAGTCACTTTTGCCATTTCCAAAGTGTTAGAAAATCTGTCTTCCAGGCACTTGGCCTACACGACTAAAGGCTAGTGGCCGTGTAATTTGTCATCTACCGAGATGCATTTGTTCTCTCAGGCCACTTAAATCTACCAACAATAAATTGTGAAACAGAAGGAAATGTAAAATCTTCATCAACAGCCAATCTCCACACTGCAGAAGCCCGACAGAGTTCTCTGTGCCATGTCTCTGCCTGTGTACCCACAGGAGACACCCACGGGAAGCCTTGGCATTCACTTCTTGTACTTCTTCCAGAACCACTTATGTTCAAATAAGTGATAATTTCTAGAATTGTAGGAATGAGCTCTTTGCTGTTCCCTAATTTTCATTTATTACAAAAATGCAGGTGCTGATTTTGTGAATTGTCTATTTTTTGAAAATAGAAGTTTGAGTTAACTACGCAAGCTACACTTGAAAGGACTGCTTCTTTTTTTTCTGAAGAGAGCCCTTAAAAATTGAGATAAAGATGCTGAAGTGTAACTCTTCACAGTTGATGACTTTTGGCAGATATGGGGAGGGGATGGGAGAGATTCAGTTTTCTTTAAGGGGCTAGACACTGACTAGGAGCTTGACTGTGTTCCACAGAGTGTTTGGGAAACACAAATTGTAATTGATATAGTTTCCTTTTGGGCAGGGAGAATCACAAGAGTGGGAGGGTAGACCTGGGAGGAATGGGAAGCAAATGTGATCAGGGTGCATTGTATGAAATTTCCAAATAATTAATAAAAGTATTATATTATGGAAAAACAAGTACACTTGGCATCTATTGTAAGATTTTTCTCCTTGAGAGAGACTAGGCAAATGTCAGCGCCCTCCTTCTAAGGTCACAATGACAAACCAAAATTCAGTTCCACCAAACCAATGACTTTATTGGGTTTCCTTGGTTGGTGTCAGCAGGATATGCAGATGGTGCCCCCTCTAGTGGAGGATGCCACTCTGCAGAGTCTATGACTCAAGGCTGTCCCCAGATGGTACAAGGTCTGTTGGCCTTCTTTGATTTCTGTGCCTGGTACCTATCCCCCCTCCCTGTTCCTGGGCTAGTCACCAAGGACCTTTGTTTGGTATTTGACCTCACTGGCCAGCACTAACCAGGCAAGCCCTCCTCTTACTGCCTTTTCTATATATTCTGAGCATGAGATGGTGCTGGGTTTTGCAACGTGCATGAGAAGTGGCTGCCCACACTTGAGAGAATGTTAGAAAAGGAAATCCAGCATGCCTATGGGGTGTGGTAGAGTAGCCACCCTTTTGTGGCTTCTCCTAGGCCCACAGACAGTTGCTACAATGTGAAGCGTTTGCTTGACTTGAAATGAAGCAGGTGATTCATAAATGGTCAGCCACCCTCAGTGTGGCCATGAACCTGAAAATCATTAAGAGCTCCCATTTTCCCAGCTTGTTAGGATGCTGTTTTCTGTTATGTGCAGCCTGCTGGCTGGAGAACAGATTATTTTGCACCAAAGACAATGTTTGTTATCTAGTACAGTTTCAAAATCTCCCCAGCCCTCATGGGAGATAGCTGGCTTTCCTTGAGGACTGAGGTAAATGAGGAGGATAATTATTTGATTTATGACTCCTTGAAGGTCACAGAGTTCTAAAGATGTAAAAAAAATCTTCCCTTGAATCCTGCTGCACTACTGATTAATAAAATCTTGGTTTTTATTTTTATAACATTTAGAATATTTGAAGATTAAAATCATATTTGATTATTATGGAGAATTTGGAAAGCACAGAACAAAAGATGAAATCAGAGCTATCATGTACTTGGATTTTGGGTGAAATCACTTGTAAAGTTTGGGGATGAGCTTGGTGTAGAGCACTTGCATGCACCCCTAAAACCAAACCAAACACACTAAGGCCCCTGTTGACAGTGCTAGTTCCCATCTTTCCCATCAGAACAAGCAGGGCATCTGCAGATTGGTATGTATACATTTACACAGGTACAGAGATGGGGGGGAAGAGAGAGGGGGGAGAGAGAGGAAGAGAGAGAGAGACTGATAGCTTTCTTTAAAAAATAAAGCCACCTTGTAAAATAATTTTGCAAATGATTTTATATATGAGATGTGCCTAAACGTAGCATAAATATGCCTCTGACATTAAACATTCTTCTTGCATTGACAGGACAGTGATATTGAAGCCCTGGTTGGGTGTTTGGAAAATGTCCTGGGTTGCACCTCTCTAGGTAAGTAAGCTGCTTCAGATTCCAAACTGTAGTGGCCTTTCTACTTCTACTAGCATAGCCAAGAAGTCAAAAGCTTTGTGGGAACCTCACAGATATTCTGATCCCATTCTCCTCATCTACAGAGGAGGAAGCTGAGGCCATCAGACCTTGAAGGGTCTGGCGTAACAGCTAGGACACTCTAGGAAGAAACCTTTATTTTTAATACAAGTGACTTTCAGTCTCCAAGGATGAAGTGAATGACACTTGGTAGTCCTTTATGATCAAAATGGTAGCCTGGCAGTGCATAATAGGTTTAGAGTCCCTGGAAAAGGAATCTCCCTGTCCAGCTGGTCCTGCCAAAGCAGATTACACTCAGTGAAGTTGAAAGGCCTGTTGCTCTGAAGGTCAGCCAGTTATTGAAAGAGATTTGGTCTGAGAAACAAAGCTGAAATGCCTTTGGTGCTGTCAGTCTCTATAAATGGGATTGCTGGGCTTCAATGATAAAACCCTATTTTTTTTTTTTTTTGCTTCTTCTTCTTCTTCTGTTTTTTTAATCCAAAAAGCCCAGCTGTGATAACTTTCAGCTTTTGACAATAGATTTTTCACACAGAGTTCTTCAAGATCCTAGATGAAAATGACTGGGTTTTTTTTCTTTCACATTTTGAGTGAATGTTTTAGGAAAGTTAATTATAAAAACAAAAGCAATCCCTTCAAAGGAGATGGCAAGACTATAGAGACCAAGGATGGATGGCATTTTCCTGTAGGGGAGACAGACGGTCACCACTGTCTGTTAGGAGCTGTTTTTCCACATCTCCATGGACAACCCATAGTTCCAGTAGCTCTTTGACTTTCCCTCCGGGTCATCACCCTGTGATCTGATTTCCCGCACATACTTGTTAAGGGCACCTCATCCTGGGCATGGCCTAGCGGACTGGGAAGGCTTCCCTAGGCCAAGCCATTTTCCCTTTGTATCTCAATTAGACGTGAAATCATCAACACAGACCTCTCCAGCAGGTTTTGCAAAGGGGTGAGCAATGTGGGTCAGCAACTGCATGTCTCCTGCGTTTTTCTGGAAACTCATACTGAGTCTGGTGAAGAAGAGGCCCTTAGCAAGCATTTTCAATTATTTTAGGAGCAATCAGATGCAAGCCTTGATAGTTTACCAGCTGTAACCGAGATGCTTTCACTCCTCTCTGTGTTCCAAACTGGTGTGTCTACCTAAAATTGTGTCTTGAAAAGGACAGACCCCCCTACAAAAAGTAGCATCTAATTTCATTTCTAGACAGTATAATTTTTATAGAAATGAGCATGGGAAGTGTGTAGAAAACACATATTGGTGCCTGCCTGGAGCTCTATTAAAGTGACAGTCAAAAGATAAAGCTGACATAAACCTACAGGAAAAAAAAAAGAGTAGAAGAAATACACTAGTGAATTTGAAAAGCTAGAAAGCAAATGGATGAATGGTGGCTGATTTAGAAAGCAAGGAACTGTGAAAGCTAAGCTCCTAATATGTGTGGGAGAGAGGGGCGGGGGATACACCTTCAGTGTGGTCTGCAGACCCTCAGGATGACTGGGAGCTTCAGCATCAGTTACTCTGAGAGCAGGAGCAGGTTGGGGAAGGGTTGGTTGACAGTGTGAACAAAGAACAGTGGACTCCAGGTCCTTTTCTCCCCGCTCACCCTGCCTGGATGCCCTTCCCACAGGAAGACACAAAGGACTAGATTTTATGGGGGCACTAAGTGACAGAGGCTCCGGATCGAGGGACACGGAAGACATGCCTCGTTTACCCACATCACAGATGTGAGGAAAACAGAAGGGGACTTGGTAGTAAAACTCCGAAACACGGCTTCACTCTGGCCCCCTCCAAACACCAGCAGAGGCGCACAGATCCATTCAGAGGACGGCACTGCACTTAGCTCTTACTGGACTAAGGTTCTTATGACGTGGATGTCTTCCCAACCCCATGGCCAAGAGCAGACCTGTCAGCTGATCGTTCCAAATGTACAGCAAAAGCTTAACATGGCCTGTGAGTTTAACGCGTAGATTTGAATAGCCGGGTGGTATATGTATGTTCCTCATGTCACACATATGTAATGTTTCTTATATCTAACAAACAGGAGGAAAGTCAAAACAAAAACATACAAAAGCCTCAGGGAATAGAGGATGGAAGGAAGGAAGGAAAATTATCTTATCACTAAATTCCTAAAAGCTGTAAGAATATTACAGAAACAAAAGGAATATCTATGAAATAATAAAAAGCTATTAAAAGTATAATTCAAAAGCAGGAAAGAAAATTCACTAGAATTAAGAATAATTTCCAGAATAAAATAAGCAATAAGAAAAAATCAATCGAACTGATTTAGAATCTAATTAAAGAAATTTCAGGGAGAGCAGAAAAGAAATTGATAGAGAGAATAAGGTAAATCAGGTATAAAGTATCAGGAAAAATAATGGCTTCTTACTTTTTTCAATAATACTGGAGGCTAGAAGATAATAAAATTTGAATTAACCACTAGTCAAGTATAGATCTTAAAAAAAAATAACTATCCAAACCACCACCATCAAGCATGAGAGAGGAACTGAGCCACTTTCAAACATACAACCTCGAAAGTATGTCTCAGAATGTCTATATCTTATGACATAGAAAGTTTCTAGAAATCACGCTATATGAAAATATAGCAGTTGATCAAGAAAGAATAAGACGGGGCTATGTGTAATGGGGGGGGGGGTCAACACAAAAGAATATAAGGCTTCAGGCAGTGATAGTAAAGCAAGGTCTCTGGGTGGCAGCTGAGCAACAGGCCCTGAAAACAATCCATCCCGCCTGGGCAGGGCCAGAGGACTTGAAGGCTGATTGCACATTTGCCAAAGAGATGTGGAACTGATGACAGAGCACTGGCTCTGGCTATCGCGGGAGTTTGGAGAGGGATTAGAGCTCCTTTAGAAAGGTTAGGGACAGATTAGAGAGAAGCAACCAGGAAACAAAACAATGTGAAACCACCACGGCAATTACTAACTATGGGAAAAGCAAAACAGAAACTTAGAAAGGAAATGTAACCGCCACACATTGCATGTGTGACATTGATTTGATCATAGAGATTTAAAGATTTGAATTTTAAAAATTTTGGTTTACCTTTTTTGGCAAGGTAGAGAAAAAGACAAGGGACTGAAACAACCTGGGGAGGAAAAGGTTTATTTGCATTATGTGTCCTGGCCACAGTTGAAGACTGAGAGAAGTCAGGCAGACACTCAAGCAAGAAAAGGCAGGAGCCATGAAGAAAAGTATATATTCGCTAGATTCCACGTTCACGGTCACCTGCCTTTCTCTTTTTTGATAGAAAAGTTAACTAAAACAGAATTACATAATTTTCCCACTCCCCTTCCCTCTAATACCTATTTACCCACCCCTGCTCTCCTCAAATTCATGGCCTCTTTTTCTTTGTCAGTTATATGTAAATATGTAAATACAATCTACTGAGAGTGATAGTGTTGCTTATATGTATATGGTTTTAAGTCAGACTACTTGGTATTTGATAACCAATTAGGGGGTGCAGTGAAATAAGCCCTGCCCATGTTATCATGCCTATTGATATTGTCATTGTTCAGGTCTTGTTTAGGAAGATTATTGTACAGGTATATCATAGAAGTACTTCCCTGTCATTTTTATGAGACATTCTAAACTTTTCTAGTCCTCTGGTCTTACAATCCTTCCCCCATGGCAACCTGCCCCAGGTGGCACTGCCTGGAGTGAGCTGGACCTTCCGACATCAGTCAACAACCAAGAAAACACCACACAGACATGCCTGCAAGCCAATCTGACATAGGCATTTTCTCTATTGAGTTTCCTTTTTTCCCGGGTGTATCAAGCTGACAGTGGAGATAATCCAGCAGCATATATGTGTATGTGGTATATGAATACACGTATGTGAAGTCAGAGGAGGATGTCAGGTGCCTTGCGCCACCCCCTCTGCCTTATTCCGTTGAGCCAGGGTCTCTCACTAGATCTCAGTCTGGGCTGGCAACCAGAGAGCCCCTAACAATTCTCCTGTCTCTTATCCTATAGCTGTGGGATTACAGGCATGTGTTCATATTGGTGTAGGATCTGAAAACCAGGTCTTCATGCTTACACAATAAGCACTCTTATGCACTGAACAATCTCTCTACCCCACACCTTACTCTGTTGATCAGTGGCTATTACTCAGAAGGGAGGCTATTACTTTGAGACGTAGCTATAGGCACTGAGACGATGGGAGCTTATGCTTCTGAAATCACCAGTCCACAGAGGGACTCACAGAACCATCCTTGTTATGTATACGAAACTGACTACTTTGGGGACTTTGGGGACTTCTCTAACATTAAAGAAACAAAGAAATCTCTTCTTTAGTCTTGTAGCGGGTGAGAACCCAAGACTGCTCTGCCTACTGCAGCTCATTGTCTATAATAATAGTCACTGTGGCCACTGATACATATCAGAGTGTCACTGGAATCCAAGAGATGATTTAAATTTAGATGTGTGAGAATATGAGCCTTGTCACAAAACAGAAAACAAGTAAACAACAAAAATCCCCACGAAACTTCTGTGAATTGAAATGGTTCTGCTCATGTACGGCATCAGCCCATGCATCTTGGAAGTACCCAGGCGTCCACTGCGTGTGTTAGGACATCAGCATCTTTTGCAACTCCCTAGGAGCATATCTTGGTTGTCTACAAGAAAGAACAACAGAGATGTCCTCTGAGGGTTCCTGGGCAACTCGTCACTGCACAGCCCTGAAAGTCTGGAAGGTGCTACTTCAGCTACGCTCCAGAGACCACCTTCTCTGTGGCTCAGAGCAGAGTTAGCAAATTTCCCTTTCTGTATCACCGGTGAGTGGCTTGGTAAGGGAGCCGATGTTTGTGTAGGTTCCAGAGGTCCTGAATGAGACGGTGCCCCTTCTGACTCCAAGTTCAATCGGTTACTCTCCATTATAGCATCACGGGCTGATAAGATTGGCGATTCCCACAGCGGAGCATGTATTAGAATCACGCTGAGGACCTCAAGCATGGGTCTGGTGTATAGCCATGGGCTCATTTTTTTTTTACATCTCCTCATGTAAGGTACACAAGTCTCCCTTGGAACCTGCATTGCATTTCTGCTTAATTCTCAAAACCAAACATCCGGGAGGTCTAGCAGGTCCAAGGATTGTATAATGCACTAGATGTGGGACAATTTGGAACAATACAAACCTTATAACAATACAAGAGAGTACCCAGTAGGTCCTTCTTCTTACGTGGGACGCCAGTAAGTGTCCAGAGAGCACCCAGTTGGCCTTTTTTTTTTTTAACAAGGAATGCCAGTGTTTCTTTAGACATGGAGGATGAATTATTACCCTAAATGAAAGTACCCAAAGACCCAGATTGTCCTCAGTTTTTTCAATGAGGAAAGGAAAGCAAGTCTTATCTGTGACCTGGAGATTGGGTGATTCTGAGTGGGGTTAAGACAGAGGAAGAGGAACAGAAAGTGGAAAGTGAGGCACGGCCCAAGCATAGTCAATGGCCATTTTCTCAAGTGTAATGACATAAGAAAAATACCCATGACTTCCCCCAGTTGAAATGTGTGTGCTGCAAATGCTTGTGAACTTTACCAAAATTCACTGTGATGCCACAGAGCAGTGGAGGACGCATGGCCCCTATCTAGACGGCTCAGGGACAGGAGACAGGCAGCCTTTGCCGGATCAGAACACACTCCTTTTTGTTCTCTTGCCAGAATCACCAAACCTGTGATTATGATGGGACATTTAGGTAGATAATGTTTTTTCTTTAAAATATGTCTATTGCTGTTGTGTGGGTGGGCGCCGCTGCAGAACACATGTGGAGGCCCAAGGGTAATTCTGTGGACAGTTCTTTTCCCTCCATTTTTACGTGGGTTCTGAGGATCAAACTCAGGTCTCCAGGCTTCATCCTTTGAGCCATCTTGCTGAATCAGCTTCATTTATTTCTGAAGAAATAATGTCTTCCTTCCCTAGACCACAGTTAGGGAATAACATGAAGTCAAAACTGTGAAACATTTGCTATAGCAAAGACTTTTGTTGTAGTCAACAAAGAACTTAAAAATTCTAGAATGTCGGGAGGCGGACTCGGAGACGCCTTGCAGTGTTTATGACAGTCTGTCCTCTTCTGACTTCTGCAGAAACCGAGGGCTGTGGTGCTAGGTAGTCAATAGTTTGCCTTCCGTGGTGCCGACGGCAGAGGGAGCAGGTGCTTCACACAGTAATAGCAGATGGACACACAGTGAAGTGGGTGGCCATGCTGTATTCTCACTCACCTAGGGGACCCCAGCAGGGGCAGGGGCATGCCCAGATGGAGTGCCTGCCAACAGGACCAAAACCCTGTGCCCGGGGCCTGCCCTGCCAAGTGCTCGGCTGAGACTGGGTTTCCACAGCATCCAGCTTAGGAGAGCAGGTAGGAATGCACATTGCCTGGCATCCTTCTCAGCCCAGAGGTGATCCAGTATCTGGGTCATCCGACCGTGGCGATTACTGACTCACAGATATCCTTGTGAGTCAGCAGGTTAACCTGGCCATTTGAGCTGTGGAGGCTACAAGCTCTCAAGGGAGAATAAGAAGCTCTTTTTCTAGTAGTAATGAGTCACCATACCAATTGCTTTTTTCTTGAGATCACTTGTGGTTCAGCCAGTAAAACAAATGTATCCAATTATTTAGAAGTATTATGCATTAGGGTCTTCTAGAAGCATGAAACAAATAGAAAACACACACACACACACATATATACATATGCACATACATGTGTACACACATCCTTACATTTACACACATATACATATGTATATATACACACATACATATGTACACATATTCTTACATTCTCACACACACATACATATGTATTATACACATCCATACATATGTGCACACACATCCATACATTCACACAATTCATACATATATACATGCATGCATATATGCATGGGCTTATCGGATTGATTTACATGATTAGAGGCTGGATAGTTGAATTGAACAGTGGCTGTCTACCAAGAACGCAATAGTTTCGCAGTTGAAGAAACCAGGAGTCTCGGAATAGGGGATGTGGGGTGGTGACCTAGCACCCTGCAAGCACCCTGGGGAGCTGTTGGTGGGAACCTGCATGGAAGGCTGGAGAAGCTGGAGTCTGCACTTGGGAGAGCAGCAGCAGGAAGAGTGGAGTGTGTCTGTGCTGGCTGATAGACGTTTCCATTCATTCCTCCCGTGTTCCCAGCCTGACGGAAGGTGCTGCTCACCCTGGGTGTCCTCCATCTCTCACTTATCGGTCCTTTCTGGAAACGCCACGCCAGACACACCCAGCTTCTCCCACAGCTTCTCTCCATTCAGTCCAGTGACTGCTGAGACGACCATCACGATGTTACACTGCTTCGTGTGGAAACTTACAAACATGCACTTAGCTACGCTCAGCTAAAAGCTGCTTAGTTCTGAAACGTTTGTGGACTACTTGTTGATACAAAGTCATCCCAGGGTACATATGGGAGTGTCAGATGGCCCTGATGCTCATTCTGTCAGGTGGGTAGATATGTTGGCATCCGGACAAGATACAATGAGCACACTGTGAGAGGCCAATGGGATGTGTCAGTGTGTTTCTCACACTGCTGAGAGCACTGGACCCGTTAGATGGCTATTTCACCCCCTCCCCTGAGAGACTCTAATGCAGTAGCAGCCCAGAAGACTGTATTATTAACTAGTCTTGGTGATGCCCGGGACCACACTTCAGGAACCAACAGGATTCAAAACCAGGGACAGATATGCTGTCCTTGCTAGCTAAGGCCTTCAAAAGCACTTATATTGGATACATTTTGGTGGGCCAAATCTTAATAGAAGTGCCTTATATTCAAATTTTGATATCCACAACTTAGAAAAATATTTTTCTTTCCACATATACATTATAATAACTTAAAAGAATTAAATATTTTGACCTAGACAGCCTTTGTTTAAAAACTTAAATTTATCTCAGAGTCATGTGTAAAAATAAACACGCACAAGTACACGGAGTTATATATACTAGCAGAGAACTAGGGTCACAAGAAATGCTTAGCAACTGTGGCTAAGACACCTCCAACCAAAGTCCTGTGCAGCATGATGTTGTAGCTGCATACTCACAGAAAGAAAGGTATCATAAAAATGGTGACGCATACAAAACAATATCTGACGTAAGCACACCCTTGTGTGCACACCCTAGAAGCTGCCAAGTGCTTTCTCTCTGGACTTCTTGCCTTCTCTGTGTTTTTCAGCCTGTCTTCAGTGGCCCTGTTTGACTTGACTGATTTTTTTTTCAACTGAAAGAGAGGGAGATAATGACATGATTTTTGTATTAGTCTTCCAGCTAATTCAACCCAAGGCTCCAGAATAGCAGGGTTTGTCTTCAAAGTTAAGTGTGTCCACACTGGCTTAATAGAATCCTGAACTCTCACACTAGCTATTGTGTGAAGGAGAAGTTACAGTCTGACTTCCTCATCTCTCCCTGTCTGGTACCTACGTTTGATTAAAAGGCATTAATCCAAAGCCAGGAATTTTCTCTTCTTTTTTTATCGATACAAGCTAGTCTTAGAAGTCATTTCTTGTAGATTCAAGAGGAAAGAAAATTCCCAAAGCCCTAACTAGTGCTATTTTTCTTCCCAATCCTCTATAAGATTCATTTGAAAGCTTAAGGTGGGAAATAGCCATGTAAAAACTAGACAGTTTATGCATTTTCTGTCTTCTGGTGTTTGCCATCGTCCCTGTGAGATGGCAGGCAAGTTTACTTTTCCAGGCTGACCTGCTTTACCCCCAACAACTTGGTGTTGGTATAGACACTGGGGTGCTATTTATTTTTGAGAAGGTGCCCAGTGGCGGGTGCCCTAGGGAAGAGGGAAGTGGTGTAAATTTTTCTTTGGCCTTTACCAACAATAATGTACACAAATGTACACACAAGGAGAGACTTGCTTAAGTTTTATCACAATCCTAACAGGTAGCTTTATTTGTACAAATGAGGAAACCAAGTCACAGGGTCAGGACTCCAAGCCCAGTCCTCTGACCCCACCCACGCACGCACTCGTCTGTTGCATCCCAGGTCCCTCCTAGTAAAAGGCACTGGAGGATGCTGTCACCTAGATCATTTTAATCCCCTTTCCTCCTGCTGGCTTTTCTCTCCAAGACTCCTAATGTGGCTGAACTTTGACACGGTTGCTGTACCAGGGCTGCCATCGATGTCCTTACTTGGTGGCTTCTATTCTGTGTCAACACGCATAATTGTCTGAAAGAGCTGGAATGGATACAGGGTGGCAGAAATAACACCATCCTCTGTACTGTTGCTTTTAATCTCAAGACAGCTGTCTCCATTCCCTACCCTCTACTTCCTTCAACCCAGTTGCCATGTTTGGAGAGCTAGCTCTGCAGGACGCAACCTCTGACACAAAGTGGACTGGGTAGGACATTTCTGTGTGAGTGTCTTTGATCCTTGGAGCCACAAGAGGAAGGGACACAGGACGAGGCAGATGGGAAGCTAAGCAGTACTGCAACTTTGACAGACCCCATCCGGACCCATGGGAAGCTCAGAGTCCTCACTTGTCCTAAAAGACCTCAGGGCCAGCTTTCTGTTTCTGCCACGGTCGCCTGGAAGGGCACAGCTTGAAAGAGGCAGCTTTATGCTGTTCTAGAAAGGCCATGATTGGAGGGCGTCTACAACCAAGGCAGCACATGCATTCTTCCTCGAGGGTAGCTCTGAACAGTGCATTCCCTCTTTGGGTGTTGGGGTGACAGCACAGATAGGCAGCAGCCTGGTTTGCCAATTTTCAGCAGTTCTACTGCTATTCTAAATTCACTATCATTATAGGAAAAGCTCAAAAAAAAAAAAAAAAAAAAAAACTTCTCAAAGGTGGAGTCAGCTAATCCTCTCAGCATGGAGTAGTTTCAGTGGTTCCCCACTGACACATGGGCCTTCTGGTAAGAGCTCGTGGCTTACCACCAGGGAGAGCAAGGGTGAGGTGCCAGATGTTTTGCCCGTATTTCAGCCTTTGGAGTAGGATTTTTGTCGGATGATCTGAATTTGATTAAATCACTACATCAGAATCCATAAATAAGGAATTAGAAAGAATACTCTTTGGGGGAATTGGATAACTGTGGTTCTAGCCCAGACTCTTCTCTTTCTGACTCTGCAGTGTTGGGCAAGTCTCATGTGTTCTCTTTACCTCAGTCTCCCCATTGGTAAATGAAGTGTTTGTCTGGAGGAGTTCTACAGCCACCACTATGATGATTCTGCATCACTGAGGTCAGAGGTCAGCAAACTGTGGCCATCAGACCAAAGCTAGCTCACTGCCTGTTCTTGTGAGTGAAATTTTGCTAGAACATAGCTATGCTCATCCTTGAATGTGTATCTATGGCTGAATTTATGCTTGGACAGTAGAGCCGGATGAATACAACAGCGATTTGTGGCCCGCACATTTGAAAGTGGTGATTACCTGTCTCTTTTCAGGAAAAACAGACCCCTGTGCTATCATTTCCCATTCCAAAAAAGGAGAATAAATAGGGGCCATGGGGACATGCTTTCACATTTTAGACAAAAAGGTAATTTCTGCCAAGCAACTGCTAGTATCTGAATATGCCTTGGGAACTTCAGGGCAGGAGGAGAGGGTTCAGGGAGGTTAGGTGGAAATGTTCTAAAAGACCAGCACACCAAAGGTGGTATCTGCAAGGATTCCTGAGTAAGCAATGTCCTGGGTGCTTCAGTGAGATTGCAGCCAAAATATCTACCTCTGCAGTGCCTGTATCAGCTCTTTCCGGCCCACATGCAGGATGCTTGAGCGGGGGCGGGGGGGGGAGCGAAGGCACAGGCTTGGGTTTTATGATCAAGGTCACTCTGGAGGAAGAAATGAGAGGAGAACATCTCTCCTGGTAAAATTCAGCACCATCAAGCCATCGCCTCCACAGGGAAGGTATCTCTGCCCAGGAGAGGCCACAGGAGCGGAGGAATCCTGATCACACTGTCACCAGCTGAACTCTGCAAGCACTGCTTCTGCGTGCTCAGTGCCTCTCCCTGGCCTTGTGTTTTCACCTCATTTTCAAAACATCTCCACGGGGTGTGCAGGTGTTAGAATCTTCATCATTCTGTATTTCACAGGAGAGCAAAGAGACGTCACGATGCCTTTGCCTACAATCATGTAATGCTTGGGACGCTTGGGACTCCCGGCCAGTTGTCTCTGTGCACGCATTCCTGCTGCTGCTCATTATCTGTGTGCATGGAGAGGCTCTTCTGTAACGCATCTGTGTCCTGCACACAAGTTCTCCACCTGTCCACAGAAATGAGGAGAGGCTCTCAGCTAATGAAGCCACTTAAATGTAAAATTTAGGCGTTGAGGCTGAGGGAGGTGGCCCGAGGGCGGTGTAGCTGGGGAGAGTAGAGCTAGAACAGCAACTGTGGTCCTCATAGGGGAGCGTTTTTTCCATGACCCCCATACTTCTCTGCATCCCTCATGCCTTGCAGTGTTACATATGTTATATACTGTTGTAGGAGGCTGCTAGTTAGTTCCCGGCTGCTCAGCACTGAAATAATCACACCGAAACCATATTATTTGCAATACTTGGCCAATAGCTTAAGCGTATTTCTGGCTAACGCATATCTTACATTAGCCCAACTCCATTAATCCGTGTATCGCCATGAGGCTGTGGCTTACCAAGTAAAGTTCTGGCATCTGTCTCTGGTGGGGCTACATGGCTTCTCTAAACTCTGCCTTCTTTTTCCCAGCATTCAGTTTTCGCCCCTTCCCACCTCCATTCTGCCCTGTGCAGTCCTAAGACAGTTTCTTTATTAACAATGGTATTCGCAGCATACAGAGGGGAATCCCACATCAATATGCAAACATTGCACTTTAGGAAATGATGGAGGTGAAGCCAAAACAAAGGTTAGTCTAAAGTAAGTAAGGATGTTATTCTTGCTGGGTGATGCAAGACCCTTGGGAGGAGGGAGAGCTTCCAGCTTTCCTAAGAGACTATCGACGGTGCAGCTGCTCCTGATACGTGTGTGTGTGTGTGTGTGTATGTGTGTGTGTGTGTCTCACACGTACTACTATTTGTATGGAACTTCTCTTGAAGTCTAGTAAGAGAAAATTATTTAAAACCAACAGAGACAATATAGATTCTTCCACTTTTTTTTTTTAAAAAAGAAAACCTTTAAGGAGGAACTCGCTGTGTGGCTCAGGCAGTTACACAGGACCACAGGTTTAGGTGGGAGCCACACATTCTGGGTTTAATAACGTTTTGTCTTTGGATGTGTGTTTTGTGAGTTACATCTGATAAACTATGCCAGAGTTTTCAAAGTCTTGCTTACGTGCTGTCTCTTCTCAGCTCGCCTCCCTGAGAAGAGAGCTCTGCCACCACCTGCTCCTTTTCGTCATTGTCACCGTCTTCAGAGGTCTTGGGTGTGGGTAGGGTAAAGTCAAGGACCAGAGGGACTCCCAGACCTCCCTGAATGCCACTAATTCCTGAGGGAAAGGGGACATTAAATATTTAGCTAAAAAGAGTAAAATAAAATTTTAATGGAAAAATAAATAAATAAAGCACCATGGTGAGTCCAGGGAGGGCTGCAGAGGGGCCCAGACAGCTCCTTCCTGAATTCAGCTTGCTTCCTGAATGAGGCCTGTGTCGCCAGGTCACACTGGTCCCCGCATCATGTAGCTTGCTCTACGAGCCTTGCTGCTCAAAATGCACCCCATGGATACTTAGTAGGAATATGGAATCCCCAGCTCCGTCCAGACCCATTCCTTACAAATGTGCATTTTAAACAGGAGCTCTGCCAAGTCACACAAAATTAGCATTTGGATTCAGTGACTGGTCAGAGGATATCTCGATTATTTCTGCCATGACTCTTAAATGTGTCATCTTTCTTCTTTGACATAAGACCACCACTGTTCCTGTCAGACAGCGGGTGGAGAGGAGGAAAAGACTACCCAGTAAGAGGCAAGGAGAAGGACTTGTTTACTGAGTGCCATACTTGGCCAGCCCTGCGGCTTGAACTCACTTTGCCCCCTTTTCTACCTCTGGACTTGAGAGTTAGCAGCCTCCCCAGCAATGCCAAGAGTGGTCAGCTTGAAATAGCCCATAGTGCTCCTGGAAATTGCTTTGACCTTCAGCTACATAAGCCTTCGGGACTTGCCAGCCCTTTCTTGATGAGGGGGATGGAGCTTACCGCTCACTCTTGGCAGAACTGATTTTGAGTTCACCTGGAACGTGCTTGTGATATGTTTAGTAACTTTTCAGGGTCAAGAAAGACTTACGCTTTTGTAACCTGAACCCCTAAGCCTTCCTCTTTCCTGTCCCCAGCTTTGCCTGGGGACAGTGTCTGTCCTGGCTGGGGCTGGTGGGAAGGGAGGGGACAACAGTGAGGTGTCATCACGTGTGGCTGTACTGTGAAGGCACGTGATCAGGAACTGGGAAGGACAGACAGGCTGTTTCGTTAATTGGAATGTGTCCTCTTCAAAGTTCATGCCTGGAGAGCCAATAATTCTGTGCCCACGGACCGACCCTGAGGAAAGAGCAGGGCCTCATCAAGTTATGCAGGATAAATGTCATCCCTACAAAATCTATAAGAACAAGAAGTTCAGAGCAGAGCCCATGTCCTTGGGGTCCACCCAAAAGGAGAATATACGTGGAAAGAAACTAGGATCTACATTTAGTTTATTTTTACACTTTAAAATATGAATGAAAATAGCTTTGCTACTATGTAAAATAGCAATTGGTCCTTGCTTCATTGAGCTGCACTCAAATCAGCCAGGTTTCCGTAAGGTTCGCTGGGAAGGAGCAGGAATTTTACAACCTGGGTCTCCCCATGGATGTAGCTGGTGAATGGGCATGATGCTCAGAGTTTTACCAATGGGTGAGCGGTGTCTTAGCAGTGCTCCTGAGGAAACAGAATTTCGCCCCCAGCTCGGTGGAGGCAAAGTGGCAGGGCTGACTGGGGAGCCCCACTCTATGAGAACACAGAGCCCTTGCCCGTGAGTGAGCTCCAGCGCCTTAACTTGTAATTTGTTATGTGTGGGTGTTCTGCCGGCATGGATGCGTGCATCCTACCTTCATGTCTTCATGCCCAGAGATGCCAGGAAAAGGTGTTTGATTCCCTGGATCTGGGGTCACACGTGGATGGTTTGCTTACTCCTCTGTAAGAGCAGCTGGTGCTCTTCCACAGTGAGCCATTGCAAGGGCCCCTGGGATCTCTTGGGAAGAAGTGTCCCGGCAGAGTTTGTCACAGGTCACCTTTCCTTGACAGTTTTTTACTTTTGCGCCAGCTCTGACCTTCTCCATTCTGCTGGACTCGGCACTGCAGGTGACCCCATCCGCATTCCGCTTTTCATTGCAGCAAAGAGCTAATGACCAAGAGTGGAGAGGAGATGCGGGGAAAGGCGTGCTTATTAGCAGACATTCCTGTTAGTTAAATGGATAGCACACCTGTTAAGAGAGACTGGCCCAAAGCTCCCCAGAATTTTGGCTCTACAGATACAGTTCTTGAGTTTTCTAATAGAAAAAAATCCTCCTTTCAAATAATGATACTGTGTTTAAAAAGTTTTCTGAAAGAGGGTTAGGGGCTGAAACTTTGGTGCATCTCAAAACCCTAAAAACTCTTACTATTTGGAATAAATCTCATTAATGTGCATGTGGTAATTGAATTACTCTCTAATTAATGGAGCGTTACCTGTGGCAAAGGTGGATTAGCTTCTCTTCTCTGGTTCCTTGGATGTCACCTTGAGCTTGTGGGAGAGCTGATGAAGTCAATGAGGGCTGTGCGTTGGTGTTTCAGACATGAGGACCGTTACCAGTGCGGCTGCAGACGTGTTCCCCAGACCATCCGTCTTCAACAGCGCGATGGCCAGGACCAAGATGAAACACATGAAGGAGTAAGTAGTGTGCTGGCTGTCCCCAAGGACACAACAGCCAATGTGTGATCCAGCTATGCGATGCTGCCTTAGTTCCTTGGTGTGTTACAACAAAATACCAGACACTGGGTTATTTCTAAACAGTGCACGCTTTTCTCATCAACTGTGCAGACTGGAAGGACAGATATCAAGGTCCCAGCAGACCCCTTGTCTGGTGATGGTTGGCCATCTCTGCTTTCAAGATTGTAGATACCTTGCCACTCCATCCTGTCATGGTGATTGGCCAAAGGGCAGAAGCACCACGTGGTCCATCTTTGGTAAAGGCCTTAATCTCGTTCACCACCAGAAGCCCTGTGGCCCTTTCCTTTCCAGCCTGTGGCACTGCGGAAGTAAAGGAGTCAGGTGCTTCTAGAACGGTGGTGCAGTAGGCCTGTGAGAGACCTGCCCATCTCAAAAGCAAAAGGGAAGAATGCCGCAGAGGACAGGGCAACTGGACCCAAGCAAGTCCCCAATCCAACAAGACCAAAAAGTACAGTGTGTGTGTGTGTGTGTGTGTGTGTGTGTGTGTGTGTGTCCCCTCCTCAGGCATCATCTGCCATATTTTTTGAGGTAGGTATCTCCTCAGCCAGGGAATCACTCTGTGGGCTAAGCTACTTGAACATGCAGTCCCAGGGATCCCCTTGTCTCCACCTCCCCAATACTGGGATTACAAACAGCTGCTATCACACAGGGTGTTTTAATGTGTGTGCTGGAGGTTGAATTTTTAGGTCCTCATGCTTTCAAGGTAATCTGCTGACTAACTGAACTATTTTCCCAGCCCAGTAAAAGTAATCTCGAGGCTTAAGAATAATCTATGACTCTGAGTCCCGTCTTCTAGACACAGCAAGATGGAAAGGCCCATGCTACAGCTCTGAGGAGCCGGAGTCTCATGCCTCCACCTTTCCCAGGCTGGTGTCACGTGCTGGTAGTACTAGCAGGGCCTTAGTCCCACAGTTCCCCCAGATACTGCCTTGGGGGTAGCAGGCCTACCCCTGAAACAATTCTCTGCCTGGGCTTGAAGGTTCTCCAGTACATACTTTGAATCTAGGTGAAGGTGACTGTATCTCCTCCCCATAGATCTCACACTCTGTGAACCTGAAGAGTTAGCTGCACAGACCCTGCCAGAGGTAGGGTGTGTTCTTACCAGAGCGTGGCCTAGGCTACATCTGGGCCCACTTGAGCCACGGAACATTGTGGCGAAATACATGAAGTCAGTACTGGGCAGCGGATCTGGAGTTGTGTGAGGTCTGGCCTTCCCCTATGAAACTGTTATCTCCTCAAGGCCCTGACCAGTGGTGGGAATGGACCTCGGAAGATCTCTGCGATGCCTTTGGGATAATTATTCCATTGTTTTGGTGAATAACATTTAGCTTCTTTCTATTCAAACAAATCTTACCAAATATTTATTTGGATATACTATTGGTATTCTCTCCCAAACATACTTATTATTACTATTTTATATGATCAGGCTGAGAAATACCTTTATTTTAATTTTATTTTTGTTTTTTTTGCGGGGGGGGGGGGGGACAGGGTTTCTCTGTAGCTTTGGAGCCTGTCCTGGAACTAGCTCTGTAGACCAGGCTGGCCTCGAACTCACAGAGATCCACCAGGCTCTGCCTCCTGAGTGCTGGAATTAAACGGGTGTGCCACCACTACCTGGCTGAGAAATGCCATTTTCAACTCTCTTTTTTTTCTTCTCACACTTTCCTAGAAGTAGTCACAAAAATTATGCCTCCACTGTCACACTTTGTCTAAAGATTTCTTCTTCCAAATATGATGTTTCTTACTTCTAATGCACTTGAACATGGATGCAGTTCAGCCAAGGGTTTTGCCTCTCGTTTCTAATGGCAGCTTCCTTCTGGGTTGGCATCAGAGCAGTCCTTGCTATCCACCTCACACTCAGTCCTCGGGTCATAAGCACTGAGACCATCTCTGAGCAGCCTGAGGTGCTCTACAGCCTTCTTCTCTGGCCCTTCATCAGAATAGCACTGCACAGTCTAGCCTGTTAGCCAGTCCCAAGGCTGCACCCGCATGTTTAGATAGCTGTGACATCTGGGAAACAAATTCTGTCTGTCCTGTTGTGTTTCTGTAGAAAACATACCTGAGACTTGGTTCTTTGTAAACATGGGGATCTCTTGTGAGTGTCGAAGTCCGAGATTGAGTCACCCGCCTGTTCACTTCCTGGTGAGGGCTCAGTTTCTGTTTCCCAGATGGCACTGAAGTGCTATCTACTCATAGGGCAGAAGGGACAGAATGGTAAACAAGGGGCCTAGCCTGTTCACTCCGGCCATTTTATCAACTCTGTAAACCTCTTCACGACAGCTGAATTTCTGTACCCTGATCAGATCCCAGATAAGCCCAGTTCTTCATATGGCGGTACTGGGGGTTAATTTTCACTGTGTGTTTTGGGGGAACACAGCGTTCAAACAGATGCATTTCAATTGGCCTCCTCCACAAAACTATGTGCCGTGGTAGATGGGATCAGAAACTGACCAGAAGAGGCCTGGATTTCCATACCAAGCTCCTGTGACAGGTCTCGTGACAGGAGGTGCTTAACTTCCTATTCTAACCCCTCCCATCCAGTCCCTGCCTGTAGGTCAGAGCCCAGCATCCTTTCCCCACAACGGAATACATAGTAAATGTTTTTAGGCTTCATAAGCCTGTGGTTTCTGTTACAATTACTCAATTCTAGTCCTACAACACAAAAGCAACCGCAGGCAATATGGCAATAACTGTACATGGCCAGCTTTCTTGGCCACATTATTTTTGAGGCCGAAATGTTAATTTTGTATAATTTTCAGACCTCACAAATATTTTTCTTTTCTTTATTGTTTTTTTTTCTTTTTTGTGGTGCTGATGATTGAATCAAGTCCTGAGCATGTTAAGACAAGAGCTTTGCCAGTGAGCTATGGCCACAGTTCAATTTTTTCCCCAACCACTGAAAATATGACAATTCCTAATTCACAGGTTGTATGGAACAAGAGGGGGTGGAATTGGCCTGTGAACTGTGTGTTTTCCTGGCCCATACTACCAGTATTGCAACTGAATTTCTCTGTGAAATCTATCGCCTAGATGAGCAATAGTTGGGGAAGGTGAGGGAGAATTGTTTCCCAGGCAGATTGCTTAGGAACTGTCCTTGCAATAGATTGTGTCATCCAGATCACTGCTTGAAAGAAAACTCACTGAATGATTTCCAAATAGAAAGCTGTGTTTGTGAGTTCTGCCTACAACAGGGTACTCACAGGGTAACTCAGTTACCATGACAACAACTGAGGCCCAGGAACTGGAAGTGGGGGACTTGGGGCTCCTTTTCCCATCTCTTCCTACCTCCATCTCTCCTGATGAGAAAGAGGTAAGAGAAAGATTTACTAATCTCTCAACTGACGATCTTTAAAAAGGACAGTGGCTGACTTATTTCACTCTTGAAAATTAATATGGTCATGAGGGTTTTTGTCATTTAAAACTCCATTACTTTTTGCAGTGCACACTATGTCCTCTTACCTAGCATATTAAAGAATGCTTCAAATAACCTAAATCAAAGATACTTTGCCAAACTGAACTGACCAAAGTACATTCTAGTTGCTTTATTATTGGTAGGTTGTTATCTTCTTAGTTTTTTAAAGTTTTGCATACTATATATATATATATGTGTGTGTGTGTGTGTATATATATATGTATATATAAAGTTGATAAGTTACTACTGATTATCATTTATTGGTTTTAATATAAAAAGCATAAAAGGCTTCATTTACATGTTGAAAATATCCATCACTCAACACAACAAATCAACTCTAAACATTGATGTAAAGTCATTAACCACTTAGCCACTTAGCTGAACAGTTTTATACACTGGCCTTGGGTGCATTGTGCTGACACCTTTGTCTAGATTCGATCATGGATTGATATTCATATCTAATTGCATACAATATATTTTGATTGCATTCTTTCCTCTCCCCCAATTCCTTCCAGAGCCTCCCCATCCACCTACCTACCCAACTTCATATGTTCTCTCTCTCAAAAAAAAAATATAAAATAAGGCCAAAGCAAGCAAGCAAAAAATAATATACAGAAATACCAAAACAAAAGTGTACACATACACACACAAATACACACACACACACACGCAAATCTAAACCATGGAGTTTGTTTTGTGTTGGTCAGCCGCTCCCAGGCATAGGCCTACCCTGGAGTGTGGTTGATATGCCCAGTGACTCTCCATTGGGGAAAACTGATTTTCCCTTTCCCTCTTTCCCAGTGTTGACCTTTGTCAACCTATGCAGCTCTGTCTGGGAGGCCTGGGATTTGAAGACCTAAGAGGGTGGAGCAGACTACAGTCTAATGCTGCAGACAATTCTACTTCAGCTTCAGTGTGCCTTTATACACAAATGTAACAAAGAAAGCATGCTCTAGGAAAGGTTGCTTGAGTTCAGGAAACCATGATCAGAAAAACATGTAAATGAACGCCGTGAGCACTCACTAAATGTGAACAGAGCTGCCCTTTCCCAGAACTTTCTCAGGGCAAATCAATTTAAACCCAGTTGTCTCCCACATACTGTAGATTAATCTGAGAGAGCATGAAAGCAAGGCAGACAGCCCTATCCAGATTCAGGGCACTGTTATGACATCCAGCAAGAATAAACATGTCTTATAAATTGACTGTAAATGTTTATCACAGGAAGTACAAAATCACATCCAAGAACAATCCAGGGAACAACATGCATGCGAGGTAAAAGGCTCCGCCTTTCCCCTGGAGCATCTCACAGATCCCCAGGTTCCCCAGGCAGTGTTCACTGTGTATCTTTCTTTCAGTACCCAACAGGTATCATTTGCAAATCTCTTCTCAGTTAAAGGTAGAACTTTGTGAGCACTTCCCCTTCTCTGTGCTGGGATTTTGTCTTCTTTAGTTCTTGACTAAATATGTCTAACAATTTTGTGGCTTGCTTTTTAATATGGACCAGTGCCATTCAAGCTTCTACCACTGGGATGAAGTTGCTCCTTTGGAGGAAAAACCTACTGCCCCCTTATAATCCATGTCATAAGGCCCTATACCATTATAGAAAAAAGGGGAGGAGAAAGAAAGAAGAAAAAATAAAAATAGAAAGAAATTTATCTGCAGAGCAGTGCATCTTCTGAAAATGTTGTGTTTACTTAGGACCCAGTCAGAGAAGGGGGTCCTGACTCCCTTCACTGTGCAGTGATGCACCTGCTCAACACACCAGTGTCAACTGTGAAAACCTAGAAAAACACAAGGAATGACGTCTGTCCCCAGAGAGGTCATGGTGTTTATAAACTGTCACACATCAAGTCAAAGCCTTGACGGCAACACAGGGGTTACATAATACAGGTGATGGCTAAGAGCAGTCTGGTGGGCACAAGAGCAGGTACTAAACATGGTCAGAAAGGAAGGTTAGGCTGTTCCTAGAAGCGGAAACCTGCCCGGGCTCTCACAGAAGAGTGGAAACCTGCCCGGGCTTTCACAGAGGAATGGGATTGGAGTGGGTTTCAGAGAGGTGAAGAGAAGGGAGGAGAGGCTGCCAGGGAGCCAGTTTTGGTCAAGCCCTTGGCTTTACTAAAATAGGTGGTTTCCCGACCTTTGCTGAGTGAGTTTTTTTCTTTGTTCTGTTTTGAAACAGGTTTTCACATCATAGCCCAGGTTGGCCTGAAACTCACTATCCTTCTGCCTCTGTCTGCTGAATGAGTGATGGGATTTTAGGTGTGGACCATGATTTTCTAAGATTCAGCCTCCCGGTCTGCCAAGTGGTAACATTATTTCTACAGCTGAACCCTTGGGGTGCCAACTCAGGATGGAGATTAATATACAGGTTTTTGAAGGGGTGTGCTATTGAGATCTACATGTGTAATTTAAAAAGAGAAGTAAGTGGGCTGACTGTGGAGACACACACACACACACACACACACACACACATGAACATGAGCAAATTGTGTGCGAGTGCCCACAGGTGCCGCCTAGGTGACTTAGTATATTCAGTGTTCAACACAAAGTCAACCTGAGCGCAGTAGTCGGGGGAGGGTGAGAGGACGCAGTGATTGGATTCATAATCCTGCTTGCCGCTTGTCCTAGTTAGCTTTATTGTCAACTTGAGTCTCAACTGAAGGATGGCTCAAAATCAGATTTGCCTGAAGGGGATCGCTTGACTGTCTTGATGTAGAAGAGCCGACTGTGGGCAGCACCATTCCCAGAGCAGGTGCTCCTAGGGTGTATGAGAAAGCTAGCTTAGTGGGAGCTGAGTGTGGAAGCCAACCAGCAAGCAGCATTAGCCTTGCTTTCTATTTCAAGCCCTGCTTGAGTTCCTGTCCTGACTTTTCTCAGGGATGGGTTGTGACCTAGACATTTAAGTCAAGCAAACCCTTTCTTGTCCTAAGCTGCTTTAGGTCACAGTGTTTGGCCACAGCAGCAGAAGTCAAACTATGGCACCAGTGATCAGCATGCATGCTTGGAAGAGTCGCACAATATCTTCCTTGCGTCTCATGTTCCTCTCTCCTGCAAGTACGATGTCTTCAGAGGCCTCTATTTAAGGTTCTTCGAAATAACATGACAATACACTGAACACAGATTATTGTCATGTTCAGCTCAGGTCCAGGGATAGCCCTGAATGGGACATCAAGGGAATAAAGGAAAGACAACTGCACAGACACGGACATGCTGGGTCTGGTGGTTGGGGCCCTCTGATGGAGAAGCTGCAGGGCTCAGCGTCTTTACGGCTTAGATTTGAACAGAGGCAGATTGTTGCACGGCTGCAGCAAGGGGAGGCTTTGCTGATCTAGGCAGAAGCAGTCTGTAGGGAGCAGTGTTCAGGCCGTAAATGTCCTGGAGGAGAAACCATGATAGACACACTGTCTACACTCACACTTGGATCCCCAAGGAAGGCTTTGCCATTTCTTGAGCCTCACCCGGGGCAAGGCTTTGCCATTCACCCAGGGGTCTGGGGTTAGGGTCCTTGGCATGGCCGTGCCATATTGTCCTCCACATTCACTCAGGACTTGAGTCACACGGGCTTCCTTCACTCCTCGTGGTTTATGGAAATTCACAAGCATTTAATAGCTATTGGTGGCTTATACTGAGCCCCTCATACCTGTGCGTTTGCTTCCTATTGGAAAGCCTCAAGCGAAGTGTCTGAAGTGTAGTCAAGGGTTGGTCTCCCGAGAGACATTGTTAACCTGAGGGCATCTGCCAGTGAAGAAGCTATTTGTAAAGACGCACATAGCTTTAGACAAAGCGTATTTGGTAGAAAACTATCAGGAAGGCAGTGACTATGTAACGTAAACTATTTTTCATCTTCTAGCACCTCGCTTTCTGCCATGGCCTCTTCTTGCTCCTGTATGGGAGGCCACTCCAAAAATGAATGTCCTCTTTTGGGAATAGGCCTCCAAGCCATTGGTGTGTTGGAAGGATGACAAGAAATCAGTATGGACTTCTTTTTGCTGAGCAATTTCCATGTACATCCAAAGATACTGCTACTTAATATGTATGTGTGTGTGTATTTACCTGTGCTAGGGCAAGGTTTCTAAATGTGTGTTGAGAAGAACCTTTTTACTACCATAAGCTGGATTCAGACCATGTCTGTGTCTAGGCTATGTTCTGGAAGCAAAGAAGAAGACCCTGTGCAATGGCACCTAGGCAGTGCTCAGCTCTGAGGAGAGTGACATACTGTCACCAACAGATGGCTCCTTTGGCTCACATAGGCTGCGGCAAGAAGGGTTCATTCCACCTGAGTAGACTGTTCTCTTAGCCTCAGCTTTCCACAGCCAATGGTCTCGTTAGTGTCCCAGACCGCGTAACAGCACGAGCATGGCCTGGAAGCTACGACAAATGCAGGTGACTGGAATTGCCGCTCCCGAATCAGAACTTGCCTTGTAACAATCATCCAAGTTGGGAACGTTTTTTACCAATGACAAGTCATAACAAAAGTCAAATGACACATAAAATATATTCATCTTAATGTATTTGTTATGACTCAAATTTTTAGGACTTAAAATATGGGTGTTTTGCCTTTATTTTAATAAGGAAGATGCATTATTGATATCCAGTGAGACTTCTGGGCCCCTTAACATGCAGTTCTGAGTTTTGGCAGTAGCAACACTTCTAATTACGTAAAATATAAAATTCCATTGCCATTTACACTTCTAAGTTCATATAGTTCCATCACTTTTAACAGCACAGCCAAGATTAAGGAACAGTGCGATCTCCTCCCAAAGTCTTCCCTGGTGTCTCCTCGTGGGTCAGATCCTTCCATCATATCCTGTCCCTGGTGGCCTCCATCTGCTGTCTGCGTCTGTATTTCCTTTTCTAAAATGTTGCATAGGTGGAGTAACTATCCCATCATAGACTGTGGCTGTGACTAGGGCAGTGGATAGGAGTCTAGGTGAAGAATTTGTCAGGTGTTGGAGTCTGCGCTTCTGAATTTCTTTGTCCGTCTTTGAATTATTACATGGAGAGGCAGGTTTTGAGTTAGTGCCTGACACCTGGCTAGCATTTGTCTCTAAATCATTTAGTCCCGAGGGTTCCATTAAAGGCACTTGCCACCTAGCAGATTCTGAGGCTGAACTTCTGGTTTTAATGCTAGAGATTTGCCAGGGTTTTATAATTGTCAAGAGCTCTTAGTACAATAGAAGTAGCCTCCACTGTCATACAACTGAGATTTCTAGGGATTAGATCTACTCTACCAAGACTCAAGCTGATACTGGGAAGCCATAGAGAAGACCTGAAGGTATGAGCTAGGCGGAGACCACCTTGTTTTTTGAGGCAAGGTCTTCCACTGAGCCTGGAGGTCGTGGCTGTGGCTAGACTGAATGGCCAGAAAGATCGACGGCTCACTTGGCTCTGACTCCCCAACACTGGATTTACAAGCAGTTTTCTATGTCAGTGTCAGTATGGAACCTAGGTCCTCATGCTTGTCCAACAAGCCCTTTATTGCCTGAGCCGTCTCCCTAGTACCTCATATACATGGTCTTTGTTGAAGAGGAGAGGCTGCCTAGCATGCTGGTATGTGGATTGGGCTGCATTCATCAATGTCCCTGTGCAAGCACAGCTGGAACAGCGTGTGCACTTCCCAATGCTCCACACTGGTTCATCTTCCCCTTGTGTGACATTGCCAGATGGCAGTAGGTCTTATGTCTGCAGAGCCTTCCCTCAGTACTGTGTGAGGGCACATGTGAGAGAGGGAGGGAGAGAGAAACTATGAATACATTTCTGGAAATTTCATTTAACTTGCCTGTAAACTGTTTGAGATATCTTACCAAGGTCAGAAAGCAGCCCTGGCAGAGAGGGCTGAAGTCAGCTCTTTAGAGGCTGTGGCAGGCATGAGCAGGTTCCATAAGCAGCACTGAGGTCAGATGCAATAATTGGTCCAGCATTCAGTAGCTCATTCGCATGTTGTTGAAATTGTTCCTTCACTGTCAATCACAGTAAGAGCTTAACAGAGGAGGGTTACACTGCAGGTGAGAAGCCCGTGGCCCTCACTGTCCTCAGCAGCTTGATCCGTGGTATCTGGTGCGGTACCAATGGCTTGTAAGCATCATGGTTTAGCAGTACACTTGTTAAGAAAATGTTTGCTTCAAAGAGGACATGAAGTTTGTACTAGTGCCAGTTCAGGTTCTGAGCCAAACCAAAGCTGTGTCAGTGTGATGTGGAATGAGGCTTGCTGTTGACACCTTCCTCTGTGCAGGGAGTGCACTAAACCAGGCACCTGCTATTGCATGTCGCTCATGCCTTCTACATATGTGATGGGCAGGCCACCTGTCTTATCAGCAATTAGGTGATATTTGCAGAGTTTTAAACTTTCCCACTGCCTGACATTTCAGAAGTGTCAGGCTACAGATCAAGATGTCTGAGAGTCTGGGAGTATGGTTAAATCTCGTTTAAACCCAATACTGGTAAGCACTGCCCAGGGGGCTTGGGAAGAGAGCTGTGTGACAAAGAAGGTGAGGCCATCAGGAATTCTAGGGGAGCCTTGTTGTCACCATGGGCATTTTAGATGCCCGGAAGCACGCTCTGGAGCCTGGTCACTGACTTGGTGGTTGTTAGCACATGGCAACTCCGCTGGATTGGCGATAAGGAAAGGGTGAATGGAGGGAATGTTATTCTAAATCTGGCAGGCAGGACCGCCTTTGCTCACACTCTGTGCCCTTCCACTTGCTGTCCTGTGTCAGGACACATTTTGATAGTATCTCATTTGTTCAGGTCAGGCTTCTTGTTCTGTGTATGAAGAACTATTCTAGTTACTATCTCAGCATTTCCAGTGCCTTATGAATAAAGCCATTTCTGTCATACTGATTGAAATAACCCTTCCGTGGAGAAACAGATGATGCTGTGGTTCTTTTCCTCGGGTGTTAAGATCTGATCTGAGCGATGTTAGACATAGCTCCACCACTCCATTTCTTTTAAAAAAGGCAGGTGTCATGGAGCAGCTCTGAGGGGCAGCTGATTAAACCGGGACTTCAATATTAGAACAGCAAAGCTCTGTATACACATAGCACTTGGGTAACACTTGGTAACCAGCAAGTAGAGTACAAGTGGAGGCTGCATGCATGTGCGGAGTAAGAGAGCCTTCCAGGATCCCGTCAGGCCTCCTTCCCTGTTGTCTTAAGGGCTGGGGTCAATTAGTTACTCTTTTCTTGAGAGTTTGTTAGGTGTGAGGCATTAGCTATGGGCAATCAGTGTACAACTCATGATCTTATGACGGCAAATGGATAATTGACAGTTCGGTTCTAAAGGCTGGAAGTAAATGGTGGCTGGAGAGGTAGCCAACTTGGTAAAAGAAAAAAAAATCCATGCTTTTTTTCTTGTTATTTTAAAAGGTGAGCATGGTTGATATATTCTTGCCATCCGGTGCTGGAGAGGTAGACATGAGAGAATCCCAAGGCTTTATTGGTTAAGTAGCCTAGCCTGCTTGGTGAGTTACAGACCAGTGAGAAAGTCTGCCTTAAAAAACGGTGAATGGCATCCAAGGAATGGCACCAAAGGTCAAGGTCAACACATGTGAACACACACACATGCTCACATATACACACATGGAACATACCCACATGTGCACATATTTATACATAGTACACACATGTGCACATATATACACATAGAACACAACACATAGAATATACATGCTATAGGGTAAATGGGACAACTGGGGCAGGAAACCAACCAATCACTGAGCACCCTGACTCTGAATCCAGAGTCAAAGAAACACACCCTGGATTTGAGAGCTGAGCCAGGAAAGAAACATCTTTATCCCTGAACCCAGGACTAAAGACAGGTGCCCTGGCTCTGAAACTAGTGTCAGAAGAAACACACTTTATTCCTAGAATTAGAGGCAGTGAAAGAAATATGCCCTGGTCCTAAGACTAGAGTAAAAAAACTGAAAAGGACCAGCGAAAGAAACACAGGTTGGCCATGAAGTCAGAGTCATCTCTGCCCCTGACCAGCTAAAATGCCAATTCCTGAGCAGGGAAAAAATTAACCAATCCCCTTTCTTCCTGGGAAAACTCTACCCCTATATAAGCCTCTCCACCCCTTCTGTAGAGAGCTGCCAAGGCAGCCACTCTCCTGGATTCCTCCTTCCCAAATAAATCTTTCTGAAAAGAGTCTTGAGTGATGGCTTTCTTGGCTGGGAAGTCCCTTAAAGGACAGAGCTGAAAAACCTTGCTGAGACGCTCCCTAGGGGGCCTCAGCAAGGCAGAGGAGCAGAACAGAAGAACCTTGCTAGGACGTGCCTTAAGGGGGTTGAGCAAGGCTGAGGAGGGGAGGAGATTGCTATATTTCTGCAGGGGGCTTCCCCTAGCAGAGTGTGTTAGCAGAAGAAACATCTTGGGCTGGAGAAGAAGCAGCCAGCTCTGCTAGGACGTTCCAGTAAGGAAGCAGAGCAAAACTCAGCTGTAGCGGCTCTCCAGGAGAGGAGCAGGATCCCTATAACCTGCGCAGAGACCATCCCCCACTGCACCCCAGCTTCAGGTATCCTGGCTTCCCAATAGTCAGGACACCTTTCCTCCAGGGCTGAGCTGTTCCAGAATGAACCAGACTCTCAATAAGGGGGAGCTGTGTCTCCACAGGAATTCTCTACTGCAAGCTTAGTCCCTAGCGTGGTGATACTGAGAGACAATGGAGCCTTTAGGGGGAATCTAGGATAAGATGGTTAGTCATTTAGGATGACTAGGAAAGCGATGGAGAGGACTCTCTCTCTCACTCTTTCTGTAGGTCTCTCTCTACCTCTCTAACCCCCTCCTTTCCTCTCCCTCCCTCTCTCTGTCTGTCCGTCTCTATCTCTGTCTTACTCCCCACTCCCTTCTCAGTGTATCCTCCCTTCTAAACATTTGAACTGTGGCACCTCCTATCATGAGGCTTGTCCCCAGAGCCAAGCAGAAGCTGGTGCCATGCTCTCAAGCCTTTTGAACTCTTAGGCTATGCTCTCAGAAACCTTTCTCTTCATAAACTACATAGCCTCAAATGTTTTAGAGGGTGATGGGACACAGCAATACACCAAGTGTCACCTCTTATTTAATTCAGTAGCATTTAGTGACCTCCTACTGTTTATAGAAACTAGTGCTTACAATTAGAGGGAGCACAGAGAAATAAAAGATGCAATATTTGCCTTTGAGAGACTGAAAGCTGACCTCATTTAAGGATATATTTATTTTCTAATATTTCATCAGGATCATTTTTAAAAATGACTCACAGTTAACACATCTGAATAGCATATTTTGCTGATCCGGGCTTAACACACCTGAGAAAATTTTTAGTCTGTGTTAGTATTAGGAAAAAGATAATAAACATAGTTGAATAATATAGAGGAAGTAAATAATGAAAGAGAATTGTGTGAATTCACTGCCTGGCTGTGTGGATAGCTAGGTTCTGAGTTTCTGCAAAGCCAGGCTGAATGGGCATCAAGACGGCACGGCTCTAACCCTCATTATCAAGAATGCCAATGCATTAGCAGTCTTCAGGGAGCACTGAGCTTTTCACATGGCTTTGGACATACAGCATGCTAACTGTATTAGCCTGGGTGGTTTCACGGGAAACATACTTGTGAATTTCACGAAGGTGGCTCACTGGATGAAAAAACACCCAATGGCGAACTAAGCCTTGCACTATTTTAGGAGCTTAGCTATGTATGTTTGCTTCTCAGTTCTCAAATTAAAAATATGTAACCCTTGAAGAAGAGATTGGCACAAAACTGAAGGCAGAATTTGATTTAAATCTTTTGGGGAATAAGTGACAGGGTGCTCCTGGCTGGTTGGATGGCTATATTCTCTTTAGATATTTTATGTATATGGATGTTTTACTGAAGAATATATATGAACTACCTAGTACCTATGGAGGTCAGAAGAAGGTGTCAGATTCTCTAGGATGAGAGTTACAGATGGTTTGTGAGCCACCATGTGGGTGATGGGAATTGAACCTGGGTCCACTAGAAGAGCAACAATCCAGGCCCCATATTTTCTACTACCAGGCATTAGTTAATAGAAATGTTTTGACTTTCTGGTTTTTATATTCCAAGGCAGGGTTTCTCTGTGTAGACTTTGCCATCCTGGAACATGCTCTGTAGACCTGTCTGGTCTCAAACTCAGAGATTTGCCTGCCTCTACCTCTTGAGTGCTGGGGATTAAAGGTGTGCCTCACCACTGCCTGACTTTCTACTTTTATGGTCACATTCATACATATGGTTATTGCTACTGATGTTCTAGAAGGAAGGATGTGGGATAACATTAGGGAGTCAAGGCGGACCCTCAACACTCTTCCGCTGTGCCTCTGTGTGTTGCTTTGCCCGTTCTTCCAGCAATAGATTCTTCCCCGCAGTGACCGGGGAAATCTTAAAGTAACGAAGCATGGAAGGATTTAACTCAGCTACCTGTAACATGCCAAGGATTTGTGATTAGCCAACTTTACACTACATCATTGAAAACAATTTGTGAATATAAAATTAGGCAAATAAATTCTAGTGGCCGAAGAAACTGGACAAGGTGCCAGGAGATACTTTATCCCCGCGAGGCTGCTCTTTGCCTGACTTGTAGTTTGTAAACAGCTCATAAGGTTGAAACCATACAGCTATGTACAAGGGCAGAGTCGCAGATGTCCAACCAAGGTTACTAAGGAAAGTGTGCCAATTCTTTGCTTGCCAGTCTACTAACAATAGACCTACGTCTCAGAGTTGTCATTGGGCACTGTACTCCCCCACATCTGGTCATGGTCTTGTTCCTGTGGCCTTGGGATCTTATGTTGCCATGACAATGGCTCAGCTTCCTAATCACTTACCCTAGGAATGTGATGTTGACCAATGAGAAGGTAACTCTTGTAATTCCTTTATTGCTTTAAGGCTCCTGAAGGAGAAGAGAATTTAGAATAGAAGAAGACGCTAGGAGAAGTTAGAAGAAGGCCAGGGGGATTAGGATAGAGGCATGAGAAAGTCCAGAGGGAGAGATTCCTTTTCCGCCCTCAGATCCCAATCACCACACTTGCGACAGCTTTCTCTCAGAACCCTGAGAGGGAATTGAGGCTGGTACTCCAAAGCCCTCATTAACCCCACATTTACCCAGTGTCAGTATCTCCTCAGTACAGCAGGCGTCTGGGTCAGCTACTGCCTCATCTGCCGACAGGGAAGACTGTCTGCTGAGGATGTCATTAGGGGCTGAGTGTTGCCAGGTGGCGTGAGGAATGAACTCCCCTTTCATCCAGGAATGTGACCTGTTTCTAGAGGCATAATGACATGCTTTCCTTGTTGCATCTTTTTTTCAAAGGGAAAGAGAAGGGATAGTTTAGGCAGATGTCTCTGCTGGTTTTCCACTGACTCCAGCCCACTGAATGCTCAGTGACTAGCCCGTGTGTGGACGAATGGGCGGATGTGTGGAATATGGGGTCAGATATAAGCAGGCTATCTTCTTTATTGCACACGTGGGTTTCCAAAAGGTTGTTCGGTTATCTGTGGCAATAGAACAGATCTTCGGTTATCCTAAATAGATCCCGAGTAAAGGCTTGGCCAGTTCTCAGCTAGGCAGGGAGCTGTAGCCAGCCTCTGTGATGGACAGCGGAGCTGTTGTCTTCTGACAGTCTTATTTTTATAACAGTCTCTTGAATCTCGGTTCCGCTCCCCCCATTTCCTCTTACTTTATACATAGCACGTATTGCAGAGTGAAGGTGGCGCCAGAGGTGCTGGGATTCACACTTTCTGGGCGCCAGCTGCAGTGCGGGTGCTTGGGGCTGCCTCTGCACAGCTGCAGGAAGAATTACAGCCCATATCCGTACGAAATAACAAGTGCACACGGAAAGACAGAAGCTGGGTAGCAGCACACTGTTGGTCCCTCCATAGCTCACAGCACCCAAACTCCGCTCAGAAAGGAAGAGGTTCCATGTTTGAACACAGCTGTTGCCCACACCCAGGACAGAGCACTGTACTTGGGCAGCAGCTTGCTGGCTTCCTGCACCATCATCACAGACTCCTTCCTGGGTTGTGGGGAGTGGGGGATAACAGCTGCCCTGTTAGCTGTAAACTCTTCTGTAGGATCCTAGAATCTCTCCTCTCTTAGTTACATACAAGCAGAATTGTGTCTGTCTGGTGTGGTGGAAGTGGGGGGTAGGATGCATTTAGAAGCCAAGACATGTAAATCACTTTTGTGACTTAGCAGCTTTGCTTTGGAAAGGTCATTCAAACTTTTGAACTTGCCTTTTTTTCTGCCCCATAAGATGGGAATGATGATGTAAAATGAATGAAACAAAAAGAGATAGGAACGACGTTCCCTTTCCCATTGACTTGTTGTGGATGCTGAATTGTATCAGTAATGCAAGCTAATACATGTCAGATAGCCTTGATCAAGCCGGATTACTCACAAAACCAAACCAAAATTAACGAAGTTGGGAAAGGAACTGGGAGGAGTGGAGTGCAAGGGAAGCGGGGAGGCTGAGAGAGATGGGGGGATATGAGAGGATGAGGATGGAGCAGTAATCAGAATACATTCTATACATGTATGAAATTGTCAAATGGCAAAATGAATCAATGAAAAGAAACACATTGTTGTTTCCCATGTATTGACTGAGGTAGCTGATGTTGGCCGCTCTAACGTGAGACTCCTGACCAGCACTGAACAGGCTATGACTGAAGAATACAGCTCTTGCAAAGCTGCGTTTATGAGAATAAGTATGGTCTGGAGAATCTGAAGATTCAGTGGAAGCTTAAGCTGCTGGCTCGTGTTTCAGGGAACTGATGGATCGTTTGGTGGTGGAAGCCCCCAAAGCTGCAGATATTAGAACTGATTGCTTTCTGGCAGTGCTGGGAATTAACCTAAGGACATTGCTATGTATTTGACCTACCACTGAGCCACACCCCTGACCCCTGTACTTTTTAGAGGAACTGGTTTGTTGAATGTACTTTAGGGAAATATTAGAACTGGTTACACTAGGTATTAGACATCTCAGAAGGTGACTGGGATACAGTGAGCCAGGAAGTCATGGTTTGGGTTTTAATAAGTTTTAATCGCTGAAGAGAAAATACCCAAAGCTCAAGCAGGGAAGGGTGAGATTTGTTGGTGTGTGACTGCCAACATGCCAGGAGCCTGGCTCTTGAAGTCATACAGACTGAGCTCAGACTCTAATGCATTTTTTTTAACCATTAAACAACTCTATGGTCTTGAACAAGCTCTCCTTGCCCCATTTAGATTTTTGTCTGGGCGTCTATAAAAATATGGACAGTGGAGCCTGTTTCCTGGGGTTGTATAATTAAGCCCCATGTGTGATGTAAGCATACAGTGTCTGGAGCATGGGAAAAACTGTCACCATCTATGACATTAATTACTTCACTCTCTGCCTTCCTCCTGTGGGTCAGAGTCACTACCTAGTCACTACCTAGTATGCTGCTTACTGGTCCAACTGATGTTTTAAATCCTAGTATCTGGCTAAAATAGACTGTGAGTGTATAGAACTAGTTCTCTGGCTTTGGAGATGCCACAGTATCTTCTTAGCTCACTGACCCTGGGAACAATGGGTACAAGTGGTGTGGTGATGAGATCACTTTACAGGTGATGGTGCCACATTTCAACTCCCACCATGTGCAGAGCTCACTTAGTAGCCAGGTCTCCCAAGTATAAATCCTGGTAATTATTTATTTAGTGGGTCTCAGGTGTGGCTGTTTCCTTAAAATTGAAAACATTCCCTCCTAGGGGAAGAGGGAGACTCAAGACTAAGGAAGCCAAAGCTTAGGTAGAACTGCCTTCAATGGAGCTCCAGGGATGCAGAGGAGGTCCAGGGATGCAGAGAGGGTCTAGAGATGCAGAGGATGTCCAGGCATGCAGAGGAGGCTCAGGGATGCAGATGGGATTCAAGAATGAAGAGGAGGTCCAGGGATGCAGAGAAGGTCTAGGAATGCTGAGGAGATCCAGGCATGCAAAGGAGGTCCAGGCATGCAGAGGGGATCCAAAGATGCAGAGGAGGTCCAGGGATGCAGAGGAGGTCATGAATACAGAGGAGACTTGGGGATGCAGTTTTGGGAGGCTTTGGGGTATGCAGCTGTGCCTTTGATTACCTATACTCCTGTAAGTAACCCCTCACCTGTAAGTTAATCCTAATAGGCTCATTGGCTCACCAATCTAGATTTCCATGGAGTAATTTCTTTGGTTTGCCACTAGTATCCTATCTAGGATGGATGAAATGTTTGTTTTATAGTTTCTTCAGGAAAATTTACACAGCAAGGTCCACGGGATCTAAAGAGCCTTCTAATCTGCTCCTAATTGGTATTTTTTTTTTTGTTTAGAAGACACTTACTTTGTTTTGAATGAGCATTTGGCCAACTCTCATATTACCATAGAATATTACCATACCTGTAACAAGCAGCAAAGACTCAAGATGAGCCCTCCTAATCTAGAGTGAGGCAAGAATAATTCAACCAGACTCTCAGGACCTTTGACATGCCCACCAGTGTCCAGTTCAGAGTAATTAAAGCAGGAAAACCAAGGATCGGAGGCAGAGGAGGCAGACAAGTCTTTAGAGTTGTGTGGGTTCGTTTTAACTGTCAACTTGACACACCCTAGCATTACCCGGGAAGAGAGCCTCAAATGAAGAATTAACTAGATAAGACTGGCCTGTGGTCTTGGCTCTGGGAGAGTTTTTGATGGTTAAGTAACCTAGTCCAATACGGGTGGCACATTCCTTAGGCTGGGTCGTGACCTGTATATGAGAGAAGACTTACTCTTTGTTGTAACTATAACTCAACTTTTGACTTTTCCACCACCCCAGCCACTCTACTTCTGTATATTCAGTGTGATTATGTAAATGAGATCATACAGGATTTATGTGTGTCTAGATGATTTCATCTATCATAAATCTTCTAATCTCTATCACTGCAATGGAAGAGTCACCTCTACTAAGGCTTTGTAATATTCCATACATCTGTACACACTCATACACACATCCTGCCATTCTTTATTCCCTCACACGATGACAGACAATTGGGGCTGTGCTGTCTCCTGTCACTCTCGTAACCTTTTTAGTTCTCAACACACAGGTATGAGGATGCTGACAGCTTTAAGAAGTGGGTACCTGTGTGCAAAAGCAGTTCTCAAAAGACTGTCTTCTCTGTCACCTAATCAGGAAGACAGCCACTCTGTGATTGTTATAAACAGGCCGTTCAGACAGCCCCGTTTCCTGAAAAGGGAGGGAAATGTTAGGCCCTTCTGCTTTCCTACTCGAATAAAATGTGCTGCAGATGAAAGCCCGAATCAAACAGTAAAAACAACCTAATTGACAATCACCGTATTTTCAAGTGATCCATAATTATAGTAAAATTTAAAGCGAATACAAGCATATTAGAATGAGTTTGCATGGATCCTTCATTTGTCTCTAGCGCACAGAAAGCCAGGCCCACCCGTTCTCCATGGCTTCAGAGAATCACATCAGCCCCTTCACACTGGACCTATTTCTCAAATGCAAAACCACCTTCCCTCGGTGCAGTCAGAAGGCGCCTTTAACGGCCTCGCTGTCTGAGAAAGTCCTGAAGATGCATTTTTTTTAAAATCACATTTGCAAGAAGCATTCTTGGCCCCAAACAGTGATGCTCACTGCCTGCACCTTCACCTCTCATCTGTGTCCTGGTGAAGGCCATGCTCCCTCGGCAATTGCCTTCACTCTGACGATCTGTAGATTCCTCCTCTTACGGGATGAAATAATAAAGAAGAGAGAGGAATAAAAGAAATAAAGAGAAAAAGAAGGGGACGGAGAAGAGGTGGAGGTGGGGACAGAAGAAAGCAGTGAGGAGGCCTCACTTACCTGCCTTGGAGATCCAGCCTCCCTTTCCTTCATCTTTTCAAGTTTGTTTTTGCTCTTTGACAGTTTTGCCTCTGTATACAGTGTATTTAGGTCACCGTCACCCTCATTCTCATCTCTGACTTCTTCCCAAGAGCTCTCTTTCCTACTTCCTTATTTTCTTACCGGGTGTGACCAGCCAAGTTTAATTAGAGTTTTCTGCACGGTGAGGGTAGGGGGTTCTTTCTGGACAGAGCACAGCAATTTCTCAGCAGCTGCACCGCTGAGGAAGATGGCGCCCTCTCCCCAGCACCTATTAATGACTACCAGTCCTCAGAGAGTGGTGGCCTTCGCACTGCCCTGTCTATGACGAAATGTTTCCAGACCCAGTCTTGTGCAGGTAACTGAAGAGCCGTGAGGCCGTGGATGCAATGACCATGCTGTATTCAGAAGATACCGCTCACAAGGTTGATTTGGGGTTTGTTTGCTAGTATTGATATTTGAGGCCTTGTCTTACTATTCACAAGCTGGCCTTGAACTCTTTCCTGGGATCAAATGAGTGCTCTGCCTCTCCCTCTTGAATGCTGGCACTACAGGCACACACCGTTACAGCCAGACTGTTAGGACTGTTTCAAGAGCAAGCTCGAAATATGGTAATTATACAAATATTTTGAAAAAGCAATATATATCTCTGCAAAGAGACATGATCCTGACTAGAAGGGGGGAGGGGAGACCTGTTGTGGTCGTGTGGTGAGCTCTCAGGACATCTCCTTCGCCTGAACAGAGGGAACTTCGGAAGAGCAGCCGTGCTGTGACCCCCTACCTGTGTTATAGTCAAAGCTGTCGTAGTTTACAACACAGCCAGCAGGATGGTGAAGAGCCATTATGAAGATTTTTTGGTGTGCTTTGTATAACTTGGAACATTCTTAAGATGTAATGCAAACTTTTTTTAAAAAAAGCAGAATATTGGTTTCTTGCCCACCTTTCTTGAGTATTTTCCAAAGTTATTAAATGTTTCAAAAATATAATTAATTTCCCTATACTGTAATATCCTTCTGGGTTGTTTTCAGCTTTTCCCACTCATATATAATGTTGACATAAACTTTTTCTTAACCTAACATTATTTTCAGGTTCAGGCTTTTTCCTTTGATAAATGTCTTATAATTACTGGTTTAGAAAAGGTGACCTTTTATTATAATTACTGATTCATAGGGTGTGACCCTTGATGGATTCTGCCAAATTGGTTTCCATAATCCACAAAGATTTATGTGATGCTTCAAATTTTGCTAGTAGTCTTAGTTATTTTTCAACTTATAGTTTATTGAACAAACTTTTAAGTTGGAAATCAAACAGTTATTAATGCCTTCTGCTCCTAGTGTGCAGCGTCTTTAAAGGCTCCGAGCACCCCATGGCAGGAGACACAATTACTACCTCTCTGCTCCCTGTGTCAGCTCAGCCCGATGTCGGAGAAACAGACCTTTAGAAGCAAACTGCCATGTGATGTGACTGGCAGGCGTCATGGAACTCAGCACACTGAGGGCATAATTGTGGTGGTGAACCAGACGGGCCAGATAATACACTTTTCATTGGAGGGTCCTTTGCCTCCTTCCAACGGTGGTTTTAACTCGGGGCAGAGCTGCAGGGGAAGAGCTGCTCTTCTTATTCTGTTGGAGTTCAAGTATGAACTGTACCTGATGGGGACAAAGAAATGCCATTCACTGTGGCGGTTAGTGCTAGCTATCAGTTTGGTGTTCTCTAGAATCCGTTGGGGTATTATCTTTCTCATATTAATTGAGGTGAGAAGACTCCTCCACTATTGGCAGTGTTGTTCCCCAGGCGGGATCCTGAATGTGTACGTAGAGAAAGGGAGCCCAGCAGACTGCATTTATCTCTCTCTGTGCAGCCTGAGTCTGGTGCAACATGAGCAGCTTTGACTTCCCCACCATGATGCGTACTGTGGCTTTGAACTGTGAACCAGGGTGAACATTTACCCCTTAAGTCGCTTTTGTCAGCATATTTTAACACGGCGACAGGAAAAGAAACTCAGACATGTCCCCTAGTGTATTGTCGCGGTCTGGCACCATTTATGTATTCCTTTCACAGCTCCAAAAATAAGCTTCCTTCCAGGGACACATGCATGCATCCTGAATCTGTAACCAGGCATGATTTCCCAACACCTCCGCCTCCTGCGCTGCATAGGCAGAAGATGGAGACCAGGATGCTGCAAGCATTGCCTCTGACCTGGAAATGCAAATCGGCAGCTGCCACAGACATCAGTCTGTATTCTGTGTTTTTCTTTTCCTTCCCCAGTGTGTGTGTGTGTGTGTGTGTGTGTGTGTGTGTATACTAGTGCATGCAGGAGTCAACCTCAGGATGCCCTCTTCTATAGTAGGAGCTGCGGGCAGGCCTGCTTTTCATCCTGCCTGGCTTCCGCACAGCTAGCTTAAAACCTGAAATAACAACACACAAACTATATTAATTTAAACACTGCTTGGCCCATTAGTTTCAGCTTTTTATTAGCTAATTCTCACATCTTGCTTTAACCCATATTTAGTAATGTGTGTAGCACCACGAGGTGGTGTCTTACCGGGAAAGATTCAGCATGTCTGACCTGGTAGCTGGCTTCATGGTGTCTGTCTCACTGAGGAGAGGCATGGCATCTGACTAACTTCCCTTCTTCCCAGCATTCTGTTCTGTCTACTCCACCTTTCTAAATCCTGCCCTATCAAAAAGCCAAGGCAGTTTCTTTATTAACCAGTGAGAGTCCTCCATCACTCTTCCACCTTGCTATTGGGACAGGGTCTCTCCTAGCCTGAAGATTATCACTTTGTCTATGCCAGCTGACCAGCGAGTCCAGAGATCCTCCCATCTCTTCCTCCCTCTGGAATTACAAGCTTGCTCCACCATGACTGGCTTTATTTTATTTTATTTCATTCTGGGATAGAGCTCATGTTCTCCTGCTTGCAAAGCAAGCACTTTACTGAGCTGCCTTCCCAATCTCCACTCCCATATATATTATGCATACACATATATTTATAAAATATGTATTTCAGTAAGTCCTACCACAATATACAGCTGCCAATATTTTATTGTTTTGAACCTGTAAAAAAAATTCTAATGGTTCAATATAAAACCCATGATTTAATTCTTCCCAAGACTATTTATATGACATATCTAATCAAAACTTTGTTTCACACCAAATGATTTCTGCAATACTTGCCCCAGATACAAATAAAAGAAGAAAAACGTCATTAGCACCAGCTTGTGCTTGTTTGACACCTTCAGTCAGATCATCAGGAAAACGGAATTAGAAGGCAGTGTTTCCAGATTCGCAGTGGAAAAGGGTTACTGCTTAGTCAGCATGGGCTGGAAAGTAGATTACAACTTGTTTGGTGGAGTCCTGGGTCTGCTTGCCACATGGCTCCTATGTCTGTATGCCATATGGAGCAGAACTTCTGCTGCTGCTGACTGATCCCAATGTGTTATGGATCAAATAATGCTTTTCCCTCCTTATCATTTTATCTTTGTCTGGTACTTAGGAATGGTGAATAGTGGTGGAGCACGATGTGCCATTTCAGTACATGTACACACTGTTTAATGACTACATGGGTCATAGGCAGACCTATCATTCACTATTCATCATTTCCTAAAGTTATTAGTAAGTAAAACTCTGCATGCACCAGAGGAAGGGTAGGGGCATTGAATCAGCCTGAATCCGACAATTATACAATTATACACGGCAGAGGAAACTGGCAGTGGGCACCAGACTTTGAGCCTAGAAAGCTGGCCACTCAAGGAAAACATCAGCATTCTCTGCCATGGTTCATTCACAGGGTGAATTGGTATGTGTGTGCACATTCATCCATGTGTATACAGGTGTGTCAGGGTATTCATGCACAGGCTAGGGAGCACATCTGGAGGCCAGAGGTCAACACTGGGTGATGTGCCAATACACCACAGTAGCTCAAATCCTATGGCTCAGATTCACACAGGAAACCCCACCTTCATGAAGGCTCTCTCCTTTGGCTTTAGAAAAGAATAAAAAACACGAACTAGCAATTCTCCTGCTTGGTCCTCTCCCTGTGTTGGGTTCTGAAGCACAGCTCAGCCCCTGTCACCTCCTTCTGTAGAGAGCAGGTATCAGCTCCAGCTGTCCTCTTGTGAATCCATCTCAGTCCTTCAATGGGATTCCCTTGAGATGGAGATAGTGATTCCCTAATGCAGGTTACTCCCCTCCCTCCACAAAGCCCTTCTTCCTGCCTGTGTCTCCCATCCCCCTTGCCCTATTTCTAGCAAGTATTGTGAATAAAATTAACTGATCAAAGGAGAGGTTTATCTACAAGATGTCGCGTGGATGTGTTTGAGAGAGCCAAGGATGGAAACCACAGCTTTCTTCCTCGTGCTGAGAGCAGATGGTCCTGATATTTTATTCATGGTATCGCATAGAACTGGGTTTAAAGTTCAGAAGGTTTTCTTTTAAAAACAAACAAACAATAACAACAAAAACCAAAAAAAGCCAAAAAATTTTTCCCTCATTTTTGTCTATTGTTGTTTTCCTGCATGAATGTCTATACAACAAGGATATGCCTAGTGCCAAGGGTAGTCAAAACTACCTAGATCATTAGATCCTTGGGAATAATGGAGTTCTAGCCAGTTGTGAGCCACCATGTGGATGTTGGGAATTGAGCCCAGGTCCTCTGGAAGAGCAGCCAGTGCTCGTAAGCACTGAGCCATCTCTCCAGCCTTGAACAGTTCATCATCTTTACGAACACCTCTAGCTGGGGAATTCCACAACACAAGTGAGTACGTGTGACTTAGATGCAAATCAAAACATCTAGGATAGGACAGACAGTCGCCCATGACTGTTCTGAGCCTGGCACACCCTGGGGCTAGTCCAGGTTAGCCCACATGCAGTCACTCCAGTTCCAGGTGCTTTGTGATGTGAGGCACGGTGAGAAGTCTGTCTACCGAGGAATAAAACACCAAACCAAAGAGGCAAGGATGGTTGCTGTAAAATAGCACGATAGGAAGCAGGTCCGTAAACTGAGAGAAGCAGGGGCAGCTGGGGTTACTACCAATGTGCCCAGGGAGCTGTGCTGGATAGCTTTAACTGCCAACTTGACAGGCTCTAGAATTGCCTGGAAGAATCTCAGCAAGGAACTGTCTAGATCAGGTTGGCCTGTCAGGGAGTCGTTTTGATTGCCTTATGTGGAAAGAGCCAGCCCCTAAGTGGGCCACACCTTTTCCTGGTTTTGGACCCTGGACTGTATGAGAGTAGGGAAGCACTCTGGCTTTTACATGGGTGGTGAGGATCTGAACTCGGATCATCATGCTTGCTCAGCAGTACTTTAACAACTTACCATCTCCCTATCCCCAGTCCATGCTTTAAAATTGAATAAAATATCATCATGTATGTATATGACACTTTCTTCATCCTGTCACTGGTAGAGGGTACCTGGTCTGACTCCCCCTCTTAGCTGTTGTAGATAGAGATGCAGAAAACACACATGTGTAGGAGGAGGACCAGCTTGTTCATCCCTGCTGCCCAGAACTAAAAAAAAAATCACACAGAAACTGTATTAATTAAATCACTGCTTGTCCCATTAGCTCTAGCTTCTTATTGGCTAACTCTTACATTTTAATTTAACCCATATCTATTAATCTGTATATCACCGCATGGCAGTGGCTTACTAGCAAAGATTCTGCATGTCTGACTCTGGCAGCAGCTCCATAGCGTCTCTCTCCACCTCTTCTTCCCAGCATTCTGTTGTCCCTGCCTACCTCTGTTCCCCTACAGCACTGCTATAGGCCCAAAACAGTTCCTTTATTAGCCAATTAAAGCAGCACATAGACAGAAGGACCTCCTACACCAAACATGTGCAAATTTCTTGTGGCATATTGACTTAGAGTCTTTCCAGTAAATAGCCAAGAGTGGTAGATATGGACCACAGGGTGGATTTGCTTTGCTTTAGGCTTTCAAAGAAGCTCCATATTGATTCCCACAGGGCCTGCAGCTTTCTCATGTACACACTAGCAGTGTGTAAATGTGCCTCTTCCCTATATTCCTACCAGCATTTGTTATCTTTGTTGTTTATTTTTGATGATATCATCCTGATTGGAGTGAGATGGAATCTCAGTGTAGTTCTGATTTGCATTGCCCTGATGGCTAGCTGATGTAGGTGGGTCTTCTTTCTATGTGTTGCTTTCATTGGTTAATTAATAAAGAAACTGCTTGGCCTGATAGGTCAGAACATAGGTGGGTGGAGTAGACAGAACAGAATGCTGGGAAGAAGGGAAGTGAGTCAGTCACCATGATTCTTCTACCCAAGACGGATGTAGGCTAGAATCTTTCCTGATAAGCCACCACCTCGTGGTGCGACACATATTAAATATGGGTTAAAGCAAGATATGAGAATTAGCCAATAAGAGGCTGAAACTAATGGGCCAAGCAGTGTTTAAAAGAATACAATTTGTGTGTAGTTATTTCGGGGCATAAGCTAGCCAGGTGGCCGGGAACCAGGTGGCAGAATGCAGGCGACTGCTCCTTTCTACAGCTAGCCATGTTTTTTTCCCACATATTTATTGGCCACTGATGTTTCTTCTTTTCATGATTGTCTGCTCAGTTCACTTGCCCATGTGTTGACTGGATGACTTGATATGGGGTGGGATGCAGTGAGTTCTTTAGTGTTTATAGATGTTAGTCCCCTATCAAATGTTTATAGTAGACAGAGATTCTCTACCATTCTTCAGGCCATCTCTCAACTCTGTAGATTGTTTCCTTTGCTATACAGAAGCTTTTTAATTTTGATGCAATTCCATTCGCCAATTATTGTGATTATTTCCTGAGCCACTAGAGTCCTTTTCTGAGAGTCTTTTTCTGTGTCTGTACCTAGAAGAGCCTCCTCTGAGTCTTCCTTTAGCACTTTCAGACTTTTTAAAAATGTCTTTGACCCACTTTTAAATTGATTTTTCTACGGGTGAAAGATGGGGATATAGCTTCATTCTTCTACATGTGAATATCCATGTCGTCCACACCATGTCTGTTACTGTGTCTGTCATCCACACCATGTCTGTTGCTGTGGCTCTGTCATCTACACCGTGTCTGTTGCTGTCTCTGTCGTCCACACCGTGTCTGTTGCTGTGGCTCTGTCGTCCACACCGTGTCTGTTGCTGTGGCTCTGTCGTCCACACCGTGTCTGTTGCTGTCTCTGTCGTCCACACCGTGTCTGTTGCTGTGGCTCTGTCCACACCGTGTCTGTTGCTGTCTCTGTCGTCCACACCGTGTCTGTTGCTGTGGCTCTGTCATCTACACCGTGTCTGTTGCTGTGGCTCTGTCGTCCACACCGTGTCTGTTACTGTGTCTGTTGTCCACACCATGTCTGTTGCTGTGGCTCTGTCCACACCGTGTCTGTTACTGTGACTCTGTGGTTAACTTGAGGACAAATGTTTTGCTTCTTCCAGCATTGTTCTTTCTCCTTAGACTGATTTAGTTACTCGGGTTATAACTGTGCATTTCCTTATAAATTTTAGGGTTTATTTGTTTTTTCTAAGTCAGTTAGTAATGCCATTGGAGTTGCAGTGAGGCTTTTGTTTCATCTTCAAATCACTTATGATAATATTGCATTTTTCCACTATGTTAAAGTCCATGGAGGTTGTCCTGTCTTCTAGTGTCTCTTTCAGTTTTGTTCTTGGGGTGTTTAATGTTTTCATCAAAAGGCCAGTGAGAGGGCTCGGTGGGTAAAGGCCATTGCCATCAAGCCTGATGACCTCAGTTTGATCCCCAGGACACCCATGGTAGAAGGAGAAAACCAGTTCTAGACAGTTGTCCTTTGACCTTCACATATGGCACCATGGTGCATGTGCACCCCCAACATCCACATCCACACACACAAGCATACGCAAACACACTAAAATGTGACTTTGTAACAAACAGAGGCCTTGCACCGCCTTGGCGAGGTGCAGTCCTAAGTTTTTGTTTATATGAGGCTGCTGTGAATGGGATTTTTCTCTAATGTCTTTTTTATTAATTTTGCTATTGGGTTATTGATTTTATGTCCGGCTATTTTGCTGTAAACTGTTGCATCTCAGAATTTTCTGGTAAAGAATTTAAGTTCTTCAAAAGATAGGATTATATTGTCTACAAATGGGGATAATTTCACATCTTCTTTTTCTATTTATTATCCTTTATTTCATTATGATGTCCTATTGCATAAGCTAAGGCTTCAAGGGCTCTATTGTACAAGGATAGAGAGACTTGGCCCCCTTGTCCCATTCCATATTTTAGAGGAAATGCTTCCACCAACCCCCTCCAGAGCCTTTTTCAAAGCAAACCAGCTGAAATGTGGCTTTATTGTGTTGTGATATGTCCCTTACATTCCTAGTTTCTTCAGGGCTTTTGCTATGAAGGGATTTTGAGCTCTCATCAAGAGCCTTTTCCATATCTGTTGAGGTGATCTTGTGTGTTCTGTTTGTCTCCTTCCCCCCACCCTTAGCATTCTTCACCTAATGAGTTCCTAAGTTCCTCAGTCATCCATTGTTCTTATAGAACCTATAGACTTTGAGCTCACCTGCCCTGTAAACATGGCTGCTCTTCTCTCAGAATCTACCAGGGATAATACAAGTTCATGATTTATGTCTCCATCCAGATGTCATTCCCACCTCCACCCTTAAACTAATGAAAACTCTTTCCCTCCTCTGATACCTAAACCCAGCCAAAGGCATTTTGTTGGCAGAGGTTTCTGTCCCACCCTGTCCCGCAGCCATTAAGTCCCAAAGAAACACACAGAGGTCTACTGTATTAATTATAAACTGGTTGGCCTATTAGCTCAGTCTTCTTATTAATTAATTCTTACATCTTACATTAACCCATCATTCTTGTCTGTGTTAGCCACGTGGCTTGGTACCTTTGTCAGAGAGGGATTCTCATCTTGCTTCCTCTGTTGCTGGGTAACGACCTTTCCTCTTCCTTTGACTATAGTACTGAAGCTTGGGTAGGAGAAACCATGTAACCTCACCAGAGACAGGTGCCAGATCTTTACCCAGTAAGCGACAGCCTTGTGGTGATACACAGATTAATAGAAATGGATTAAATTAAGATGTAAGGGTTAGTCAATAAGAAGCTAGAGCTATTGGGCCAAGCAGTGATTTAATTAATACAGTTTCTGTGTGGTTATTTTGGGAGTCTGGGCGGCCGGGAACTAACAAGCAGCCTTCCTACTACAGGTGCGTCAGCCCAGTGCTGTAGAGTGCACTGTGGGAGAAGCCTTGAGCCACCTCCCTTCCCTGGAGTCAGGAGTGTGTGAAGCCAGCAGGACTGGGGGCTCCTCTTCTCAGCCATCCCCTCACTGCACTGTCGTCTGGCAGCAGCCCCTCCCAAATTCACACTGATACTTGATACACACATGGCAGTGTTAGGAGGAGAGAGGGACATTGGGAACGAAGAAGGAAATGAAGTACCATTTAGAAATTAGGAATTACAAATTAGGAAGCACTTAGGGGGTGGCCAAGTCATGGAAGCCCCATGGTCGTCCTAAATGAGTTAATGCTCCTAGGAAGAGCTGCAGAAGGAATCTGCTCATTTTGCCCTTGTGTCTCCACCATGTGAGGACAGCAGTCCTCCCCTCTTGAGGATCCAGGAGCGCACCGCACCATCTTAACATCAGAGAAACAGCTCTCCACAGCCACCATACCTGCCCACGCCTTCATCTTAGACTTTTAGCCTTTAGAACTGTGAGAAGATGAAGTTTTATTATTAATAATGGAGTGTAACAATAATTGCACTGTACTCAAATTTGGGTTGACCTCCTCATCCTAGGACCCACAAGAAATAGAAACCCCTGGGATCATGGGGTGAAAGAGAAGCCAGCATGTGTCATAAAAACACATTTCAGGGTGGAATGATTTTACCCACAACCATCTTCCTGTTCAGCTGCCTTAGAAATTTAGAGACTCAGTTAGTGGGCACTAAGTAAAAGAATGTGGCTTATATGGATTGAAGAACCCTTAAAGCAACTTTAAAGACTTTTGACTCCCCCCCTCTTTTTGAGAAAGGAAGTTGTACATAAAAATGGATAGGAAATTAAAATGGAAGTTCTTTCCATTCACGAGCTGTGACTAACGGCAGTGATAGCCCTCCGCCAGGCACACCCCACTTCTCCGCCAGACACAGCCCACTTCTCCTCCAGACACACCCCACTTCTCCACCAGGCACACCCCACTTCTCCGCCAGGCACACCCCACTTCTCCGCCAGGCACACCCTACTTCTCCGCCAGGCACACCCCACTTCTCCTCCTTAAAAATGACAGCCATGTTCACATGAACAGTCTAAAGGATGCTGCCTTCCTTTTCCAAATCACAAATAACAGTAAGGACATCCCCTTAAATAGAAGTTTCTATTTTATGAATCTTGAGCGTCCCAATGCATCACTGTAGAAATATCAACATGTTCTCTGAGTCTAAGCCTACATCACCGCAGGGTCGCAGTGTGGAAGACCCTGCCTGCCCATTTCCTCATGGCCGTACATGGGTTTATGGTCTGAATGGTTTATTTTCTTTGACCTATAATTTAGAAAACGATTAAAATTGGCTTCGGGTATAAATAGGGTTGAGATTTGAGTTGTCTACTAGATGAGTCCTCTCTGCAGATGTCCCTAAGAGTCAGAGAAGAATCTGTGTTCCCTCGTGCCAGTGAGGGCTGGCCTCTGAGTGTGTCTGTGTTCAGTAAGTATGCTCTTCAGATCTTCTGTGCCATTGCTAGTATTTTGTTTTAAATTTTTATTTTGCATGTGAGCATTTTGCTGTGTGTATGTCTGTGCACTGTGTGAATGCAGTGCTTACGGATGCCAGAAGAGGGCGTTAGATCCTCTAGAAAGAGAATTACAGATGGTTATGAGATGCCTTGTGGGTACTAGGAATCAAATCTACATACTCTGGAAGAGCAACCATGCTCTTAACCACTGAACCCTCCCTCCAGTCCTATTACTAAAGCTTTAAATTTGCCACTCACCAATGTGCAACAAGCTATATTTAAATCCCGTGTTAAGAAGACATATCCAGTAAGTGGTTTATCTCTATAGTGCTTCATACACTTCTAGTTAGCAGTGGCATACCTGTTGAGGATTCTTATTTTTCCTTGAGGTTTGAAGTGTTATCATTGTGTAGTAACTCCTTATCCCTAATGGTGGGTTTTTAAAAGGACTTTTTATTTATTTTTGTGTGATGGTATGTGCACATATATGTACAGATGTTCACATCTGTGTGTTCATGGAGGCCATGGTCTCTCAACTATCCCCTTGAAGCACGATCTCTCCCTAAACTTGGGACTCACATTTTCTTGGCCAGACTGGAAACCACCAAGTTACAGTGGTCTCTAACCTGGGGCTGGGGCACCCACCTTGTTGTTACTTGGATACTGAAATCCAAACTCTGGTCTTCATGATTGTTAAGCAACTGCTGAGCAATCCAGCAACTATTTTTTAAAACTCAAAATCTGGCTTGTATTAATATGACCACTTCAGATTTCATTTGGTTGTGATCTTCCTGGTGTTTTTCTTTAGTTCTTTTTTTATTTTTTCAGATTTGTTTCCGGTGTGTCTCTAGCAGTATCTAGCTGCATCTTACTCTGTAGCTGGTCTAATCTGTCTACATTGACGGTGGTTAGAGTAATGGACGGAATTGCAGTCACAAATAAGATGACCCTATAAGGACTATTAGCTTCAACAGGGCACCATGCCAGCAACTGCATTCAAGACTTGACTTGAAAGGACAGAAAGGATGCAATATTGGGGGAAAAGACCCTAAGGTCAAATGTCCCATGGGGGAGCTTCACGCCTGTTTGTGCAGAGCTCTTCTGTCTTTACCCCAGCCCTGTTCATAGACGGCCACGTGTGATACTGGGACCAACAGAGGACATGCCTTATTCATTCCTAATGATTCCTGATGCTTGTCATCCCTGGATGAGTCAAGATGGCCGTGCTAAACAATGTGTGATGTTCTTTGTCTGTGACTCTACACCTGACGTGCAGGGGTGCCTTACAGTACATAAACCACTTTCAGGGCATTTAAAAAGCTGAGTATGTGTCTTTTGCTGATATGCGCATGAAGGACTTCTTACACTGTACATATGCCGACATGCATGTGGGTGGCTTCTTACAGTGTACATATGCCAACATGCATGTGGAGGGCTTCTTACACTGTACATATGCCGACATGCATGTGGAGGGCTTCTTACACTGTACATATGCCGACATGCATGTGGAGAGCTTCTTACACTGTGCGTATGCCGATATGCATGTAAAGGGCTTCTATACAGTGCCTAAAGAATACCCTATGTGTCGTTTTTTTAAACTTAGATTTCATTATAATTTCTATGAAATTACATGTTTTTACCATTTACTGGCCTCTTTGTGAATTCTCCCCCTCCCCGAAAAAAAACAATTTGTCTAGAGAAGATAAAAGTTGTATTTTAAATAGTGTCAAAACTGCATGGTCGCATAGTTGCCTGTATAATCATACACTTTTACCATTATTGTTTAAACCAAGGAGAAGGCATCAACCTAGAACAGCTGTGCTATGCTGTTTGGATTTTAGATCTCCAGCATATGCGCTATATAATCTCCGCTTTCATCATAAGTAGCCTTTTGTGGGCTATACCCTAATAAAACACCAACAGATCCACTGTGTGTATAAACACATGGTGAAGGCAAGAGTATACCTCACGTGCTTTCTGCTGTGTTCAAGGTCTCCGAAAGAGTACTTGGAATACAACCCACACTCAAGCATTGCTGTTGGATGCTGAGGGTGAGATGCTATATTTTAGCCTCCGCTCTCCTCTCTCCTGAACACCAGGATTAGAGCGTTGTTTATATAACCACAGATTTTAAAGTATATTTTCTTGCAGACAGTTTCTATGAGGGCCGTGTAATCTTTCCCACCTCTCTTGGCAGATCAGCTGTGCAGAAGCTAGGAACGGAAGTGTTTGAGGAGGTCTACAATTACCTCAGGAGGGCAAGGCATCAGAAGGCCTGTGAAGCAGAGATCCGGGAGCACCTGGAGACGGTGGTTCCTCGAGCCAGCGACTGCTTTGAGGTTGACCAGCTCCTCTACTTTGAGGAGCAGCTGCTGACCACAGAAGGAAAAGAGCCCACTCTCCAGAGCCACCACTGTGAAGCTGCCACCAAAGAAGCACATACATTTCTGTGAAAATCCATGGGGTTTACACTCTGGACTACATCATAGGAAACCAGTGCGCAGCTGGAGCCGCCATCTTTACCTTCGGCTCCTGGTCGGAAGATCGGATATCTGTGGAGATGTCTATGTCTATGCACTCAGCTGGCTGCTGGTGCTTGGAGTCCCAGGTCAAGGTCATAGATGACGTCTGGGGTCCTGGAAGGCTCTCCTTCATGCCTTCAGCCCTCACTCAGGGTTTCTAGTGGGGTGGAAACTCTCTGACAACACAGATGCTCTGTCCTGTGTCCATCCAGGACATGCTCAGTGCACCACCACCATGATCTCCAGGAAGTATGGCCAACGTGCTTGCGATGGACACTGGACATTGGCCTGCTCATCTTCAATGATTTATTTTGATCAACATTTTTTTTCTTTCTATGACTAACATGCATGCAGTATGTAAATAATGGGCTTGGATCAAAAAATCCCCAAAGAGATTCCCTTCTGTGATTTATTCCCAAAACTCACTCGTGGAGCAATAAAAAAGCCTTTTATTCATAATAAATACAGATCTCATCATTATAAGACAAATCACCTATTTTATCTTTCTCTATTTACCTGTATTTTTTATGTGTGAGTGCTCTGTCTGCATGTATGCCCGCAGGCCAGAAGAGGGCATCAGATCCCAATGTAGATGGTTGTGAGCCATCCTGTGGTTGCAGGGAATTGAACTCAGGACCTACGGAAGAGCAGCCAGTGCTCTTAACTGCTGAGCCATCTCTCCAGCCTCTTATCTTTTTCTTGTAACAATATATTGCCAAATATATCACATTTTGTAAAGGTGGTGTTTGCTTTGTTTTGTTTGCTGTTTGTTAGTACTAAAAACATTTAAAAATTTACACATGGATATGAGGTATGAGCTGTTGTTTTAAGGATTTTTTGTATACATTTGAGTCTGCATGTATGTATGTGTAGCATGTGTGTCTTAGTTAAGATTACTACTGCTGTGACGGAGCACCATGACCAAGAATAGGTTGGGGAGGAGAGGGCTCGTTTGACTTACACTTCTACATGGTAGTCCATCATTGAGGGAAGCCAGGACAGGAAAGCAAACAGGGCAGGAATGTGGAAGCAGGAGCTGATGCAGAGGCCATGGAGGAGTGCTGCTTACTGATTTGCTCATCTCATGGAGGAAACTGCTTTCTTATAGACCTCAGGACCACAGCCCAGGGATGGAATCACCCACAATGGGCTGGGCGCCTTCCCCATCAATCTCTGATTAAGAAAATACTCTGCAGGCTTGCCTACAGACTGATCTTGTGGATTTATTTTCTCAGTTGAGGCTCCCTTCTCTGATGACTCTAACTTGTGTCGAGCTGACATAAAGCTGAGGCCAGAAGAGATTCTTGGAGCCTGGAACTAGAGTTAGAGACGGTTGTGAGCCTCCATGTGGGTGCTGAGAACTGAACCTGGGTCCTCTGCAAAAGCAGCAGGTGCTCTTAACAACTGAGCTCTCCCTCTAGCCCCAAGATATGTGTGTGTGTGTGTGTGTGTGTGTGTGTGTGTATGTGTGTGCATGTGCACGTGGGCATGCTAATATTATACTTACGTCACACAAGCTATATCTCCTCAGGCATCAATTATTTTATTCATTTTTAAATAACATTTTTATTCTTTTAAATTTCATGCACTTATACATAAAATATTCATGAAAATACGATGCATTTTTTTTATGTCAGCTTGAACAAAGTAGGGTCATCTGGGAAGAGGGAATCCTAATCAAGAGCTGCCTCCATGGGACTGGCCTATAGGCAAGTCTATGGTGCATTTTCTTCCCTGGTGATTATTATGAGACGGCCCAGCCCATTGTGGGCAATGCCGCCCCTGGACGGGTGGTCCAGGAATGTACAATAAAACAAGCTGAGCAAGCCAGGAAGCAGCACTCCCCCATGGCCTCCTCATCAGCCCCTATCACCAAGTTCCTGCACTGTTTGAGTCCCTGCCCTGACGTCCCTGAGTGACAGGCTAAGCTGTGGAATAGAAAGATGAAATAAACCCATTCCTCCCTCCACAAGTTGATTTTTGGTGTTTTGCCCTAACTAAAACAACATCCGTCCTCCACTCCCTTCCTCTGACTCCTCCTGTGCACCCGGCCCCATCACTCTGCCAACTTCACATCCTCCTCCTGCTGTGGATAATTTTTACTCAGAGGAGAGGAGAGGAGAGGACAGTTTGTGTCCTCACCTCAGGAAGAGTTCTCTGGATGCCCCCAGCCCTTTGATGACTGACCAGATGGCAAAGTGGTCTGAAGAGGAGGAACTGTAAAAGAAGCCAAGTTAATGAATGTGTCCAGTCTCCTTGATGACGGTTATTATAACATTAGAACAGGGTAATGCTTGTGTGAGTTGCTGGGTCTGAGAGGAATTGCAGTGTGCCCCAAGAACACTGTCTTGTGGTTTAGAACATGTTTCCAAGAAGACAGGTGCAGATAATATCCCACTCCCCAGGGGCTTGTGGCGAATGCCACATCAGTGGAGAGCCAGAATAGAGGGGTTTGGGAGCACAACCTCTTAAAGAGGTTTACCTTCCCTTTTGCTCACTGGTGTGGGAGTGAGCAGCAAGATTTGACCTGACTTAAAAAAGAGCGACTGTCATTACATGTAGTGAGGAGCTGCGGGCAGGCCTGCTTTTCATCCCACCCGGCTCCTGCATGGTTAGCTTTACACCCGAAATAACAACACACAAATTGTATTCTTTTAAATACTGCCTGGCCCATTATTTTCAGCCTCTTACTCACATCTTGATTAACCCATATCTAATAATCTGTGTAGCACCATGAAGTGGTGCCTTACCGTTTAGTTTCTAGCATACGTCCATCTTGGGCTGGAGCTTCATAGCGTCTGGCTTCTCTCTGAGGAGAGGCACGGTGGTCTGTCTAACTTAGGAGAGGCGTAGCATCTTACTGATCCTTCTACCTCACTTCCTCTTCCTGTTCTGTCTACTCCACCCACCTAAGGGGCGGTCTATCAAATGGGCCAGGCAGTTTCTTTATTAGCCAATGAAATCAACTCAAACAGAAGACTCTCCCACATCAATTACATTATTCTCCTTTAGCAATACAGTCTTAATTTGGGGCTACTTCAGTGTGGATAACTAATAATAATAACTAATCAAGGAAGATGACAGGAATAAAAGTCACAGAAATGGAAGCTGATGGGACTTTGTGCCTTGCTGCTCTCTCTCCCTCCGCTGGCTCCCTCTCTCTTTTCTTCCCACCCCCCCCCAGCTCCATAAAGACACACAGACACACACACACACATTCTGCCTTCTAGGTCTACAGAAGAAATGCCTTCAGCTATTTACCAAGGAGAGGAATGAGAGTTAATTATTTAAAGGCTTCAAGGCTGGGCCTGGAACAAATGTCCTAGGTCTTCTAAGAGTCCAGCCATCGCCCTGGGCTTAGCATAAAGAGGCTGACACATTAAACTATAGCTCCTGAGTGAAGACATTGCAATCTTCCTGAAGACGAGACATTTAACTAGGGTGTTAGAAGCAAGGAGGACCAGGCTCCTGGAAGAGTAAGAGAGAAACAAAGAGAAGGAACAGGTGTGTGCGTGTGCATGTGTGTGCGTGTGTGTGTGTCCGTGTGTGTGTGCGTGTATGTGTGTGTGTCCGTGTGTGTGTGTGTGCGTGTGTGCGTGTGAGCGTGTGTGTGTGTGTGTGTGTGTGTGTGTGCTGGTGAAGCAGGGTTAGAGACACAGTAAAGAAACAACGTTTGACAATAGTTCTGCCTCCCATAATCTGTCTGAGGGAGAAGCTGAACACCAGATGATGTGACTCCTAGGCCTTCTCCTGCTATGGCTGTGATCTGGAGCAATTCATTTCCTTCGAATCTGTTTCTCTCCTACCGCTGAATAGCACTGAGAAGAATGCAGCTAATAGAGGGAATCATGGGAAATTGTCATGGTTTGGTCTCGGGTGTAGAGGTACTTCAGATGGCTGTAGATGTTCATCGTGTTGAAGACCCAATGACTATGGTTAGCCTACTTGAACTTCTGTCATTGGACCTTCATCCACGAGCTTTCCTTCATTTCTGAGGTTCTACTGTTACCACTGCAAACACAGCCCCAAAGAGAATCACTTGCAGACATTTTGAGTGACCCTTGAAGGCTGCTTTGCAGATATGGATGAGTGGCTGGCTCGCCGGACAAGCTTCACCTTCTAAACAATCTCCACCCACTTCGCCTTGCGAAGTTGCCAGGATAGCCTCAAAATAATCATCACATGGTGTCCTCAGGGTTTTCCCAATTTCAGAAAACTGTTCATAAATATGGCTCAACAAATAATTAGTATATTGGTAAATATTTACTAGCAATACAATGGTCATTAGAATCTATGTAGGACCCCAACAAAACCTGCTGAAATTTAATCTTTGTGAGACTGTAAAGAGCGAGACTAGGTGGGACCTTTAAGAGGTGATTGAGTGAAAAAAACTTCTGCCTGCCTGGATGGTGCGTGCAGTCATTGGTCCGCCTGGATGGTGCGTGCAGTCATTGGTCCGCCTGGATGGTGCGTGCAGTCATTGGTCCGCCTGGATGGTGCGTGCAGTCATTGGTCCGCGGATCATCTGTCTGTTATAAAACATGGCTCCTCTGGCCACATGATGCCTGTGCCACTGGGTGATTTGTCAAGGAGTCTCCATCAGCAAGAAGGTTAGCACAAGATGTAGCGCCTTAATCTTTGACCTTCTAATCTCTAGAACTAATGTGAGCAGTGCTTTGTTCTTTATAAATGGCCTGGCCTGTGGGCACTAATGCAGTTGTTATAGCAACAGGAGACAGACTAAGATGCGCAGAATGGACAGCTGGACTCCGCATTAGTCTAGGAGGCAGCACTTCAGCAGCTAGAAACATTTTTGTTCATCAGAAATGCGATTTTCACTGCCCTGATAGATGGAGTTGTCTGGTTCACTTCACCCCTCCCTATACTGCCTGACTGTGACCTTGTGACCTTAAGGCTATTTCTCAAGGCTTTGATTCTCCATGGAGCCCAATTTGGCTGAGGTGGAAGTGTGCTGGTCCCCTGGATACGTTCTGTCACCCTGCTGTCATCTCTAGCCTGTCCACTTATGACACATGAATATGAGAATTGAAACAGAGTCCCTCTGCAGCAGCCCAGCCTCTATACAATAAAACACAGCCATTCATACAACCTACAAACTCCAGAGCAAGAGACCAATGTGTTTTACTGCATGCTGTTTGGGGCTTGTGCTTGATCATCATATGTCACCATGGCAATAAGCTAACCTTATAGCTTTCTGTCCTTTCTTTCCCTGATACTCAAATGCCCAGACTTTATTGGGGCAGGGGCAATGATTTTACAAATTTTACAAATTGGGAGGACTGTCTCACAAAGAAAAAACAGAGACATTCCTTTTCAAAGAAGCCCAGACAAAGCATGGACCCTGTCTTTGTGGCTTTCAGAATGTTTCAAGAAAGGAAATGGAATCTACTGGAATCGTGTCTTCCAAGACAGGGTCCGCTCTTTGTATCCCTGCGAATGCACACTGGGTTTACATTTCCTCCTAGGTACTAAGTTTGGGCACACACTGGTGTGTGTATCAGGGAGAGACTCTCACTCCGTGGTCCACAGCACCCTGGAATTCTCCATGTCCAGCTGACCTCCAACTTTCAGCTATCCTCCTGCCTCAGACTGCCAAGTCCTGGATCGTGGGTTTGAACCACCGCTTGTGGCTTTGCTGCATTCAAAGTTAAAAACAAGGCTCCTTAGCAGTGACTGTGAGCATTGCTGAAGACAGCGCTGGAGTTTGGTGACTGACCTTGTAATAGAAGATCTACAAAGAAGCTTAGCTGTCCCAAGGAGCCCAAGCAAACAACGGAACTAGATAAAGTGTGTGTCTCAAAGCAGAGAATGCTAAAAGATTGAAGCTAAGTTGTAATTCACCCATTTATAAGAAGTTCAAATGAATATATTTGAAAGGTAGAGGGGGACTAGGATGGTCCATGCTGCAGAGGCCAGAGCTGGAAACATCAGTGTGAAGCCGTGTTCCGATTAATATAGATGCAGATGTTTACACATGGAATATTTACATATATAGAGGGAGGTGAGAGAGGCCAGGGTCACTGAACACACATAATTCCTTCGTCTTCCAGCTGAGGGAGCCTAGAGCTTACAACGCAGTTAAATTCTACCTAGACAGTCTTGGTGTCCGGCACTGTCTTCTAGCGAGAACCAACCGGCCCTTGAGTCGGAGATGTGCAGGGTGAAGGAAGAGCACAGGAGTCAGGGAGGAGGAGGGGCCAGCGGCCACAGGAGCCTAGGCTGGAGGTTAAGGGAGGGCAGAGGAAGTCGTGGAAGAGCTGAAACACTGACTGACAAAGGGCAGCACCACCAAGCCTGCCCTCACAGAAGCAGTTTCAGCTTTTATCTAGAGAAGTTAGGCCCCCTTTGTGGAATATCCTGAAACAGCCAGATCTACCTCCACCATCACTGGATGCCTGTAGACACAAATCCGAACAGGTCATGGAGGAGGCAGCTCGAGATACGGCCCCCGAGGAAGTGTGCCACCAACCCAGACAGGTGCACTAAACTGCCATTTCACATCTGCGGAACCTGGGAAGGTGCAAAGAGGCGGAACCCGTGTGTGCAGTGCGCACACGCATGTGTGTGTCTGTGAGAGGAGAGAGAAGCTGAAACCCTAGCAAATCGGCTGTTTCACACTGGTGGGTTAGTAATGAGGGAAAATGTAAAGCCCTTCAGAGCAGGGTTGCTGGCAGGGTGACTCTGCTACGCTACACACGTCACCTTAGACCCAAAAGTCTTGAAGGTTGTTATCTTTGTCCATCACCACTGCTGCGACCGAATGCCTTAGAATGGAAGAGCCAACAACTGAGATTTCTTTCTTTGTTGTTGTTTGTTTGTTTGTTTTTGTTCTGTTTTTCGAGACGGGGGTTTCTCTGTAGCTTTGGATCCCGTCCTGGAACTCGCTCTGTAGACCAGGCTGGCCTTGAACTCACAGAGATCCACCTGCCTCTGCCTCCTGAGTGGTGGGATTAAAGGCGTGGGCCACCACGGCCCGGCCCGGCAAGAGCAAGATCAAGGGGCGGGCAGGTTTGTCTGGTGAGGACCTCGTGCTGTGACACCTCACACATCAGAAGAGACCAGCGAACTCTCTGGATTTTTGTTTTTTAATAAGGTCAAAAATTCACTCATTCTTCCCACACCAACCCCAACCCCCATTCTCCAGTTCTATCAAGACCAAACCGGGGGTGGCTCTCTCAACACTGCTCCTTCAGCTCTCCGCACTGCTTGGTAACTTGATCGGGCCCCGACAGAAAACCTGAGACCCACAGCTTCGTAGCCCTCGTAACTATGACTTAGTACAGCAGCCCCACCTTTAGTCACGCCCTGGTCTGCGGCCCAACCCAGAGGAAGCTTTCAGCTTCCCTAGGCTCTTCTCCACTGCCGGGCCTAAAAGCCCCAGCCTGATTCGCTGCCACCGTTCCCCTAACAAAGCCCGCACTGGTGTCTTGTTCTGCTCATGAACCCTGCAGGCATTGGTTGTCTAGAGTAAGAATTTCTGCCGCACCACGAGAGTGAACGAAAGAAAAGATCTATGGCCACAGCTAATAAAGTGGACTTGGCGGAAGCACTGGCCCTGGGGCCCCCCTGGCGACATCTTTGTTACGTGATGCTGTATGCGCCCAATCCAAAGAAGCTCTTTGGTGGCCGCATCCCACTACGCTATTCTGTGCTGGTGAGGAACAACCGCTCGTTGCCCTAGCTCTGCGCCCTTCCTGGGGCTCACCTTTCCATCTCCCAACTAATCCCCACTCCCTCCTCCCTCAGATGTACATGCGCTTTGATGGACGACTGGGCTTCCCTGGAGGTTTTGTGTCTGATCACAGCCCCACCCTGGAGGACGGGTTGACTGACGAACTGCTGAAGAGGCTGGGTGAGGGTGTGTCCACTTTCAGTATGGTCCACAATGACTACCGAAGCTCCCTCAGCGATGCCAAGTCGAAAGTGGTGGCCCACTTCTATACCAAGTGTCTGACCCTAGAGCAGCTCCAGGCTGTGGAAACCAAGGCACCGCTAGCCAAAGACTACGGATTGGAGGTGGGACTAGCCTGGGATCTCTTACCCCTACCTCCCTTTCCTGTGGTCCCTTCTCAAGGAAAAGCCCCTTGGGAGGTCTTGGTTGCCTGCCATTTTTGTCCTTCCCAGTGTGCAGGACTAGTCAAAACTCTAAACATCTCCAGGCTGGGCAATATTGTCAGTATGGCCACCTATGAAAGTATTTTACACACACACACACACACACACACACACACAGAGAGAGACACCGTGACTGTCCTCTGCAGAGATTTTTCTAGAACACACTCTCCCAAGTATGATAATGATCAGGCATGATACCACAATAGCAGTTTGGGCCCAGGGGAGTAGAGGCACAGGTGGATACATGGAAGGGATTCTCCAATTCTGGCAAGTACCAAACTCCTGGGGAGAAGGGGAGAAGTGACTCCTGCATTCACACTGGCAGCTCCCTAGGGAGAAAGCAACTTGGAGACTTCCCTCCAACAACTTTCCTTAAGAAGGCCTGTGAATCTGCAGTTGTCTCGAGTTCCCCAGCCAGGAACCCAGAGCTCCTCATGTACAGGGCTATGCCTGCATCTGCCATGCCTGGATTTAGGCCACAGGATAGCACTGTAGGCGGGATTAGCATGGAGATGTACCCAGCATGAGTTGGGGGCCTTTGCCTCTACAGGGTTAGACCTAAGGGGCCTCACAGAAATATGAACCCTTGGGACTTGTTCTGTAGGGGTGTCTGCTCTAGAAACCTTGCTGCTGCGGTGAGAATTATGTCTTGTCCTGTTTGCTCCCCTTCACAGGTCTTCGGCCTGGTGCGGGTGCCCCTATATATCTTGCAGGATGGCGTGGGAGGCCTGCCCGCCTTCCTAGATAATTCTTTCATTGGTGCTTCCAAAGAGCAGCTCCTGGAAGCCCTCCAGGACTTGGAAATTCTGGATCCTGAAACCATCTTGATCCTAAAGGAACGAATTAAACAAAAGAAGCTGAAATGAGGGACCTTGGTTGTAGGAGTTTGGGGAGAGGGGGTGTTTTCTGGGCCTGAGAGATGGCAACAGATACCAGATTAAAAGGCAGAAGTGTAATGCAATGTGTTTTGAACAGAAGATCTTGTCTTATGGCATCAAAATCTACAGCCCTTTGCAGAGGCCTGAACATGTGAGTCCCTCCCTACGCATGTGCACACAGACCCGGGGAACCCCAGATATGCACACGTGCCATCTCCCTCATGTCCACTTTAACCAGGAACCAGAATCCCCACCTCCTTGTGTGCTAAGTAAGGGAGAGTCCTTCCCTTTTTGTAATACTGCCTTCTAGTATCCAGCTTCATGTTTGCTGGAGGAGCAGAGGCAGGGGATTTCCCCTTGAAAATGGCTTCACCTGAGACTCCACCAAACTTGCAGTTTCCATAGAGTTGGGAGAGGCCTTAACAAGCTCTGTCCCTCTCTTTCTTCCCCCATCAACTGAACCTAAGGGCCAGAAGGTGGAGACGGCTTCTTGGCTTGACTTTGATTGAACATAAGACCTCTGAGTGTTTTGTTCTCTCTGGAGAATTAGGAAGGGAACTGACCCAGCCTGTCTTGCCTGCCATCTTCTAGGGAAAGACACTGTGAACAGAGCCTCTGGGCTCTTCAGCTTCCCGTGCCAATGCTTACTACCTGGTGTAGTAAGAAGGCAGAGACTCAGCCCTGCTGGTGAAGACTCCACAGTGTGGTCAGCAAACTGAAGGGCCAGATAGTGACTCGTTTAAGCTTTGGGAATCACACATTTTCCCAAATCTGGCTTTAGATGATTCTATGTTTTGAAAAGACTATATGTTCATGTATTGCATGGTTAAAGTTTGTGCATTTTGTGTAGTGGCTAAAGTGTGCCGCTTTCATGGATGAACACACTCCATTAAATCTCGGTATGCTGTTGTTTGTATTGTATCTGACGGGCAATCTTTGCCCTTCTTGCTTTTAGACATTTACAATTTCTCTGAAACCCCCGCCGTAATGTTATTGACGGATGGTTCGTTTTGTCATAAAGAGGGATTCGTGCAGTTCTCCCAGACTGTGAAGATTTAGTTACCACAGCGTGAGTTGGCATAACGTTAAGATAGTTCTAGAAGTTTGTCTCTTCCTGGCATGGTCATTTGCTCTGTGGTTTCCTGTATGTGCTAATGCAGCAGGAGCTGCTAACCCGAAGCTGAGCAAAAGTCAGGTGCTGTGACTTCTGGATGTCACAAGCTCTAGAACCATGGTTTCCCAGTATTCTGTGTGGACTAAGACAGCCTTGCTTCATCTTGCATGTCATACACTGTTTTATAGCCCCAGAATTTGTAAGCATTTTAGTGACGTTTATCTCTTAAAATGCTACTTTAGTCTTGTATTGTTTTCCTGACTTCCTAGAATTGTGTGTGGGTTTTTGTTGTTTGTTGTGTTTGTTTGTTTGTTGCTGGGTTTCCTTAAAAATTGTTTTCTTTGTCAGGCAATTTATAAATCTTCACATCCTTAGACTTGGTTATGATGTTTTGTCTTTTGGTTTGGGTGGGATGTGTTTTTCTGGTTCTTGTTCTTATGGTGGTTCAGTGCTGCCAGAGAGTATTTCAGGAGACCTTGGACATGACAGTGTAACTTTTTCGAGCTATTCAAGGCCAGCCTCAAGGGTAAGTAGGTTGGAAGCCATTTGTTGATGGTGGGGTACGCTGGCTAGTTTTATGTCAACTTGACATAGAGTCATCAGACAGAAGGGAACCCCAGCTAAGGAAATACCTCCTTAAGATCCAGATGCAAGTCATTTTCTTAGTTACTGCTTGACAGGGGAGGGGCCCAGTTGGTGTTTTTGGGTTCTATAAGAAAGGAAGTTAAGCAAGTCATGGGAGCAAGCCAGTAAGCAGCATCCCTCCATGACCTCAGCATCAGCTTCTGCCTCCAGCTTCCTGTTGTGTTGGTGGCCATGCCAGAGGACAGCAGGTGGCAATAGAAGTTCAGGTGTCAGCCCAAGAGGAGGAAAATCCTCGATGGGTAAATCTCAGATAGGTAAGGCTGTAAGATCACAGACTCCAGAATGTCTTTTGCTTCTGCTGTGCTTTTACATGTCTGCCACCTCTATCTTTCTCTGGTATCTGGTATGCTGTAAATGGATTTGGGGAGATCCCCACTGCCTATAATGTAGTGTGTTTATCTCATGGAAACATTCTGTTCTATTGGGCATTTTCACCTATGGATTATTATAATGATTCCTTGCTAAGCTGCACTGTCTAATTGATAAAGTTAGTGTAAATAGAGTCCTGATGATTAAAAGAACAAGGGCATGTCACAGAGCTAGAACACATGAGCTTCTATTGTGGAGTCATACGGACTGTGACTTAGGTTAATTATTTTAAAAAATGGAGTCCCAGTAGTCCAGAGAGCTTAAATTCTAATCTTAATGTTGGGAGATGTGTTTATAGGTTTTGGGGTGCAAGATAGCCGAAACAAAGCTTTGAAAATAACTTAAGTTTAGACTACAATGTTTTCATCAAATAGCTTTGAGGTGAAAAACCCAAGAAGACAACCTAAAGTTTTAGAAAGGCACATAGCTGAATGAGGAATGTGTTGAGGGCAGGAACAAGAACAAAGCAGCCCAGTTATCATTAGCTGACATGTCTTCCTTGTAGGATTGGTGGTTGATGAGTAAAGGTGATGATTAATTCTTATACCCATTTCTGCCCTCAATCTCCTGACAGAAGAAACTACTGATGTGTGGGTATGTACCGTAAAGGTTTAAGGTAGAGCTCACTGATTCTTTTCCATATATAAAATTTAGATGTGTGATTCCTTTAAGATTCCTTACAAGATTACCTTTCAAGATAAGCACTGAAGTAATTGACCCTTTCTTTGTAACTGCAAAATGCAGCCTGCCAGTAAAAGACCTAACAAAAACACCTTACTTGCCAAATGGTTAACCTATAACAGGTTTCTTGGGTATGAATGAACATGGGTTCTTGGGATAATTTGTCTTTCACCTGTAATATGTAAAATGTTTAAACATGTAAGGGATATGGATAACATGTTTTTTTTAATGTTTATTTTGTATTCATTGTAATCATTCACTTGGAAACCAGAATGTAGCCACACTGTAATTTTTTTTGTTTTTTGTTTTTTTTTGTTTTTCGAGACAGGGTTTCTCTGTAGCTTTGGAGCCTGTCCTGGAACTAGCTCTTGTAGACCAGGCTGGTCTTGAACTCACAGAGATCCGCCTGCCTCTGTCTCCCGAGTGCTGGGATTAAAGGCGTGCGCCACCACCGCCCGGCCCACACTGTAATTTTATATTGCCTGAAAGATGTTGCTGAGGTGTGTAAGCTGTAAGGGAAAGAATAGAGATAGAGTTAGAAGAAACACAACAAGAATGAGAGGAAGAAATCTCCAGAATAATAAAGACTAGAGAATGCAAAAGAAGAATAAAGAAAAGGCCCGAAAGGAAACCATCAAGAGAGTGTCTGAGTGTCCTTTTCCCTAAGCCCCTCAGATAGAAAGTCTAGTGTGTACCAACTCTGTGGGTTTCCCTTTGAGCTCTGTGCTGCTGGAGAGTGGTTCCTCGGGCGGCGGTACTGTTCTTTTTCACTTTCTGTCCTGGCTTCCTGTGATGACGATAGAAACTGTGAGTCAAAGAAGCCCTTTCTTCCCCAAGTTGCTTTGGTCATGGTGTTCCATCTCAGCCATGGAAACCATGACTAGGACATGGGTTAAGTGGTGGGCCAGAACACTAACAAAGATTCGTAGCCAGATTTGACTAGATCAAGATCCAGAAGTAGATAAATTCTAGTATTATTAGACATCAGCAATAAAGGGAAAACAATGTTAGAAAACTAGTGCAGGATCCCTATGGTACAGGACTATGGTGATTTGAGGAGAATGGTCCCCATAGACTCACATGTTTAAATGCTTGTTCCCAACTTAGTGGAACTGTTTGAGAAGGGTTAGAAGATAATGGCCTTGTTGGAGGAGGTGTGGCCTTGCTGGAGGAGGTGTGGCCTTGCTGGAGGAGGTGTGGCCTTGGTGGAGGAGGTGTGGCCTTGTTGGAGGAGGTGTGTTACTGGGAATGAGCTTTGAGGTTTCAAAAGCCCAAATCAGGCCCAGTCTCTGTCTCTGTCTCTGTCTCTCTCTCTCTCTCTCTCTCTCTCTCTCTCTCTCTCTCTCTCTCTCTCTCTGCCTGCTGTCTGCAGATCAGGATGTAAAGTTCTCACTACTGCTCCAGCACAGTGCTTGTCTGCTTCCTGCCTTGATAATCATGGACTAACCCTATGAAACCGTAAGCAGTCTCCCAATCAAATGCTTTCCTTTGTAAACGTTGCCTTGGTCATCGTGTCTCTTCATATCTTCACAGCAATAGGACAGTAACTGCCACAAGGATTACATGGGGAGCGTCCTAGTGATGGTTCAAGGTAGTATTTTGTGGATATGGAGGGGCTCAAAGAGCAAGCAGACAGGGAAAGTTGCCCCCAGAGTTCCTATGGGAGAAGGTAGTGACCTGGACCAGGGAGAGGGCAGTGGAAATGGACAAAATTATCCGTATGGAGGGAGGTCTTGGAGCTGGTGTTGGCAGGGTCTACTGATCCCTGTGGGAAGAGACCAGGTAGAAGCTAGAGGGTTCTCCAGTTTGTATCTTTAGGCATTCAGGTGACAGAGGAAGCCTGCTGGGTAAACCTCATAGCACACTGTTGATGGAACTGAGTAGTGCTTGCTGGATTATTTATTAGTACCTTTTCTCTGTGGCAGTGAAAAAAATATCGTGACCAGGAACAACTAACTTATAGACTTATAGAGGGAAGTTTTTTTTTTTTTTTTTTTTGCTTACTTAATCTTACTTAATGTAAGGAAGAGCAGGAAGCTGGCTGGTCGCTTCTCATCACACAGGAAACCAAGCAAGGCTATAAACTCTCAGAGCCCCCAACTCGTGACAAATACCCTTACCTTAAAGGTTCCATAACCTACACAAACAGCATCAACTGAAGGCCAAGTGTCTGAGCCTACTGGGGCAAATGGAAGCATCCTGGTTTCTCTCACTGTTCTAGAAGCTTAAGAACATGACTCTTATATGTGCTTTGCATCTGGTGGGGACATTCTTACTGGTAAGGATGCTGTCATTTTCCAAAGTGGCACACGGCACGGCATGGAAAGACAGAGAAGCTTGTCATAGAGCAATTGTTTTCAGAATAACTCCACTTGACAAAGAGCTCATTAATCTATTAGTCCATGAATAGATTAATCTCTCCTGATTTAGGAGAACCTCAGAAAATTCTACCTGATCCTCATCTCCTCCTCTTCCTTTTTTTTTTCTTCAACAATATCTCACCATGTAGCCCTGGCTGTCCTGAAAGTTACTATGTATACCAGGCTGGCCTCGAACTCCCAACTGCTGGGATATGCCTAGCCTGATCCTACTTCTTTATACCTCGCATAAGGATTACTTTCAACATGAATTTTGTTGGAAGCATTCAAACTTTGACTGCATTTTTAAAAAGTGCACAAAACTTTTGTAAAGTGGATTGGTTTGTCCACTGACGGTTTGTATTCTGGAGACTTAGTCCTCACTGTGGCAGTTTTGAAAGAGAACCTTTAAGAAGTGGAATGATTAGGTCACTGGAAGAATGAGGCAGAGAAAGGCAAGTCAGGTCAAAGGTCACACCCAGAAGAGGTTATAATGAGGGACAATAGTGACCAGTTCCTCTCACTAATACGGGGACGGAGAGCGGTTAACTTTTGGCAGCTGGATGTGGAAAGGGTGCAGTGCGGTGGGATTAAAAGAAAGGGGTGTTTGGTTACAGAGAACCCGGGAGATCTTAGAGAGTCCAGGTCCAACTGAGGACATGGGATGGCTGGTCACAGCCAAGGGTACTGCTGTAGAGATTCGGGGGTAATGGGGAGGTGGACGGGAAATGAGCAGTTGAGGGAATAATGAGATCAGGAACTGACATGTTAGAGAGGTCAGGTGAACCAGGCGATATCCTCAGTCACCAAGAGGAGGCACAGACACAATTTGGCCGCAGAAGGGGAAAATGGCCACGCCAAGACATGCCCTCCCAGAACAGGATCTCTTGAAGGAAGGAGGGTGGACAGAGGCCTGGAAGATTAATGCAGGGTCATGTGGACTCTAGCAGGGCCCAACTCTTGGCCTTTCGAATATGGGGTAGATGATCAAAAGCAGCTCTAGCATTCCTGCCTAGAAGGTTCAATTGCTCTGTCTTATCCTCTGATCTAATCCAGGTCTAAGGGTCACATGTCATCTGGAAACTCCCAGGTGGCTGGCTAGTCAAAGGGAAGGGACCCGTGTGTGTGTGTGTGTGTGTGTGTGTGTGTGTGTGTGTGTGTGTGTGTGTGTATCTTGCCAGGGACCCAGCCTGTGCCAAGTACATCTAGGTTGACACTACAGGACCTCAGCCACTTCTGAAAAGGACGTAAGGACGTGAGGATCCTTGGGTAAGGACATAACCACCAGCTGCCTCCCAGCTCAGGTTATGGTTCTGCAAGGAACACTGAATCCAGAACCCATCCTTGGAGATTGCTAATGATTATTTTTCCAGTTCCCATGATGCTCTGCTGTGGCAAGGTTAAATGTTCTCCTAACCATGCTCCCGGACCTCCTTGGGTGGCTTCAGTTCCACTTTTTCTTGTGTGACACTGACTTAGTTTCTGCATTCTCTGGTACTGGTGAGGGGTGGGTGTCTATAACTCCCCTGCCTTCTCTAAGAAGCAGCTCAATCTGCCCACTGGGTACGGTTCAGGCTGGAGGCTGTCCGTTCCACTCGGGGAGAATAAGACCACTGCCACAACTTCTGAGCGGGACTGGAAAGAAGCTTCATTAAACACTGGCCAGGATCTTACCTGGGACTCCCAGAGAACAGTGGTGAACTACACAACTCAGGAGCTGATAAAGGCAAAATCCACAAGGCTACGTGCTTCCCACTGTAGTCTAATCAGGGGCAAGCGAACAGCCTGATGTACTTCTGGCCTACTCACCTCCTGCATCCTGTGCAGTTGGAACAACCAAGCTTGTCTACAGAGGTAAAATTCCATGGCTTTGTTACCTCACATGAACAGCTCCCGGGATCCCAGGAAGTTGTCTGTCCCTGGGCAAGTGGGGCTTACAGCTTAGAGGTGTTTCTGTTTTATAGCTCTCCTAAATGCAGTAACAAACGTCAAATATAACTTTAGCTATCACAGAGGCCATGAGGATAAGGCAGAGGAACCCACCCCCACCCCAAACATATCCTCCTCTCAACTGTTATAAAAATCAAAACCAAAAAACCTCGCCCTTCCTCTCAGCAGTGAGCTTCCCTTTGGGTATTCACCTGTTGCTTTTTTACAGTGTATTTCAATAAAATCTCTCTTTGTCTGCTGGTGTCTTGGTGAATTCTTTTACCACCCACGTCACCAACCTTCCATGTGACATTTCTCACAGTAGTATTCACCACAAGGTTCTCATTATTTTATTGTTTGTTCAGTTTTGAATCCAAATGTCACCCAAGTCCAGTTGCTTTGTGAAACCCAACCACTCAGGACCAGACGGTGTCTTGATAAAAGGGCCTAGAAATTCTTTTACAGCACACAGAAGCATAGCACTAGAGACTTCCTGGTCTCTAGAATGAGGGAAATTAAAATTTTAATTGTTCAGATGTTGAGGGGGGAGTTAACAAGGCATTATCCTCATGGTCCAACTGCCAAGATCCTGTGGGCGGAGGGACCTCTCCTTGTCTTGTTGAGTAACAGGTTGCTTTAGTTGGTTTTTCTTGAGCCCAGTCATTTGTGCAAGGTTCTCTGAGTTGTTAGGAATTAGACTCCAGATATCTGTGTGAGGCATAGGTCATTACAGGTCAGGTTCCTAATAAACATAGTTTAACTGGAAATATAATTGTTGGCAATTTTGTTTCCATAGGTAAGGGTTGGATGCATGATATATAGATGGTAGCCATAAACTAGACCAGATCCTGGAATGTGTTCTCTGATTATCCAACAGCGGGGTGATCAGGTAATGTAAATTAGACTTCAAACTCAGTGTTTTTAAATTAACATTGGAAAAAGAAATCTCTGTTTGCATGGAGACTTCAGTGAGAGAGTCGGGATCCTGTGACACTAAGAAAGCTTGGGGACAGCAGAGCTAGGCAGGGTACTTGCTGCTCCTTGTTTGGTTGGGGTATAGGCAGACAGTTATGGCGCCTGCATGGTCATCATTCTGGGGCTTAAGTCAAAGATTCAACATAAAATTAAGAATAAAGAGACTATTTTCTCCGTGGCCCAAGGCTGTAAGTTGTCTGGCTTCTCTCATTTCTGCTCCTTTCCATCCTCAGGCAGTGTTACTAAATTTAGCATATCTCATCATTTTTCCCTTCCTGGCTTCAGTTGATCTGTCTACTCAATCTTTCATGGTAAGATCTGCCTCCGTATCTGATTCTTCCATGTCATTCAGTTATGACAGAAGCTAGGTCGATCATCCTGTAAACATCCCTTAACCAGTATCTTCAGCAGGTGCCCTCCTGGTTTTTCAGAAATAAAATTAATTTTAGCCAATTTATATATTCACAGAAAAATTGGGAGACTAGTACAGCACATTCCCATATAGGTCATTCAGTTTCCCCATTAATATCTTAAATTAGTATAGTACACGTCTTAACACAATGAGCCAGTTTTGAAGCCTTATTATTCACCAAAGTGGTATTCAGATTCCCTTGTCTGGTGTCTTTGCTCCTGGATGCTCTTTTTTATATTCCACAGGCAGTGGAAATTTCCATTTTTATTTCATGATTGCTTTAAAAATCCCATGCTGAAATTCTACTCCTGTGTTGGTGTTTGGGGGTGGGGTCTTTTGGGAGGGGACCAGATCTGAACACTGGAACCTTCACGAATAACACTAGGGACCTTACAGGAGACTACAAGTTGGTCTATGAATCAAGAACTGGAACCTCACTAGACACCAAGTCTGCCAGCCCCTTCATCTTAGGCTCCCATGACTCCAGAACTGTGAGAAATAAGTTTTGGTTGTCCATAAGCCATCCAGTCTAGGCCATTTTGATCCTGCAACTCCAAAGAGCTAAGATTACGCCTTGACAGTTTTTTTTTTGCTGGTCAACTACGTAATGACCTCCCTCTGCTGAGACTGTCTGGGTGCTTCCCTCGCACTTCAGGCCAGAACTCTCTCTTTTGATGGGGAAGGCCGCAGGCATAAAGAGCGGTGCTCACCACTTCACCTAGGTTGCCCTCTGTCACTGTGGCACACCCATGCAAACTCTGCTCTTGGTTGTCAGGCCATTGTTGGTCAAGGTCTCCCAAAGCTGCAAGTTGCTCTGTGACTCTCCTTTCTTTATACTTCTGCTCATGGGAAGGAAGTCACTATTGAGCTGTGCTCTATGTGAGAACAAAATAGCTTTGGAAATGACCTCTAATTTCTCCACGTGGAGGATTCTTTGCCTACATGTATTCCGTATCAGTACAGGTGTATGGATATTGATTTTCTACTTTGCAATATAAATAAATAAACAAGCCAAAAGTGAAGCTGCTTTAATTTGTTGCTCAAGTTGTTTCTGCTTTGGAAACTCAGCAGTGGCGGTGACTTCCTTTCTTTTATATGTCAACAGTGTGGGGTTTCTTCTGACGTTTTTGCTCTTCTTTTTTGGGGGGTGGTGGTGGTGGTGAGCTTCTTTCCTGACATTACAAGATGGCTAATGTTCACTGCACATTCACTGAGAATCTTTCTGGCCTCACACTGGAATTTTTCTAAGAAGCACTGTAGTGTTACTTCATTTGTATTTTAATAAATAAAGCTTGCCTGAAGGCCAGAGAGTAAAACAGCCTCATTGGTCAGCCTTACAGTCTAGTCAGCGGTGACACCTTTAATCCCAGTAACCACACTAGTTGCCATAGAAACCGGGCGGTAGTGGTGCCTGCCTTTAATCCCAGCCCTAGAGAGGAATGTAAGACCGGAGGAGACAGCTCTCACACACAGTCTCATTCTGAGAATTCCTGGAGGCAGGATCACCATTTCGGACTGAGGTAGAGGTAAGAGACAGTGGCTGGCTCTTTTGCTCTTCTGACCTTCAGGTTGAACTCCAATATCTGTCTCTGGGTTTTCATTAATCGTGCTACAGAGCATTGCTTTCCTTTGTTGGGATATGATGTTATAAGCAACATCTGGGCCCAAAATGAGTTGTTATCCTCAGGAATCATTGCCTCCGTGGTCCTCTCAACTCACAGAACAACAACAAAGTAAGGTGTTTGTTAATCCTTGAGTGTAGACATTCCCACAAATGCTTCTATGTTTGATGCCTGTAGGCTTACACAGGCCAAACATAAACTTACAAACTCATATCAAGCTTTAACCTGTTATTATAATCATAATGCTATCTTCGGGATGTTTTGGAGGTAGTCTTTTGAGTTATTATAGATTGGACCAAGATTCACACTTCATTTTATAGTAGTGGTAATAATCATAAACCAGCTGTAAGAATCTTAAACACCGTAATTCTTAACACTCTGCTTGCATGAGGCTCTGGGTTAACTTCCTACAACATTGTAACCCTGAGAGAAGTCCATTTTCTTTTTTAAATGGAGGGGAAATGTGTAATTTATTTCTCTGTCTTCTAAAAAATTATCATATGGGGCCCCTATTATCTTCCAAGAATAGCCATGGTGTTACTTTTTGATTCTATGGACCGTTATCCACATGGAACAGCTCTGGGCATATGGCTCAGTCTCCCTCCAGCACCGACGACTGTGGAAGCTGCTTCTGTGTGGCAGGGTAGAGGATGGGAATGCAGAGTCAGGACAGATGCAAAGCATCTCTGAAAGACACCATGCCCGAGTTTGTTCTCCTGTTGCTATAATAAACACTCTCATCAAAAGCAACTTGCAGAGGGAAGGGCTCATTTGGATTATATGGTCCCAGGTTACAGTCCGCCACTGAGAGAAGTCAGGACAGAAAGTCAGGAAGAAACCACAGAGGACGACAAAGCTGCTTCTTCATCTCGGTGGTTTCGCAACTGATGTGATTTTTAAAGCCAGGTTGGGAAGAATCTCCAACCAATAAAATGCCTATCTTAACAAGCATGAAGATCTGAGTCAGGATCGCCGACACCGACACATAAACTGGGAGTGGTGGACATCCTGTAACCCTGAAACTGGTGTGGGAAGATCCCCAGTGCGCACTGACCAGCCATTCTAGATAACTAGTGAGCTCAGCGTTCAGCATTAGACACTTTCTCAAAAATAAGGGAGAGTGCAGTAGAGGAAGACACACAGCATTGACTTCTGGCCTCTATGCACATGTGAACATGTACCTTCATGTCTTGTGCACACACACACACAAATAATTCCACATACCTACACTAACACACACACACACGCAAACAACAGCAACAAAAACCCACCATGTCCCCCTTAATACCCCATGAAAATTTTCTTGCAGTTGGTCTGGGGTATGATCCTGGGACTGGAAGTTGTCAAAAGGGTTTTATAGGCCTTTTGCCAGGTGACCCTAATGTTTAAGCAGGGCTATTTGCCAGTCCCTTGAACTTTAGCCAGAGGATGGCAATTGTGTGACACTCATTACCTCACCATGACAGCTATCTCAGTAAATGGCATCTCTGAATCCTGCTGCTCAGGAGACTAAGAAAAGATGTCCCCAGGCACCCTTGCTGCTGCCCCTCTTCTGAGGATGCTGGCCTCAACCTTTGACAGAAGACACAGCACTGAGCTTCAACCCTCAACTCCAAGAACAGCTGCATTTACTTGTCCGGCTCTGGGGCCTGAGGGGGACCTTCCATCTCCCCATCCTAGCCTGATACCATCCCCAGTTAACAGATCGGTATCTGGGAACCTGAGGGAGCTGAGTGGCTTCCACTAAAATCGCGGATCTGAATCTGGGTGAGTTCTGAGCTCTACAATGAACTGGCAACCCAGGCTATGACTTGAAACTCAGACCTTCTTCAAAGCCATCTCTTCCCTTCCTTAAACACACACAGGTTCTTGGTATATGGACTAATCTTCGGGGGAGGGGGGTCACCTTGCTGAAGCCAAGGCTCCTGAACCCCAGGTTGTCAGCATTAGGCTCTATATATTCCCTACTTTCCCATTCTTCTTCAGAAATTAAAGATCTGAGGGCATTTGAACTTACTGCCAAACTCCGGGGGTGGGGCGGTGCCCTACCTCTGACCCTCCCCCACCCTGCGCCCCGGGACACACACACTCTACTCTGTGCTGTTGTCATATCCACAGTCAGCCGCCTCCCCCCCTCCGCCCCCATCTAACTGTAACCGGTGGTATATCCATACACCGCTTTCCCTGTATCAGGCTCCACACCACTGCCCAGAGCCCATGGCCAAGGCCGTCGCTCATTGTAACCACACCTATCATTGGCCTCTTCCCTTCCCTTCCCCAAAGTGTTATCACCCAGGACATAATCTGTCCTGGCGCTGACCCCTGCTCCCCCTGTATATTCAGTCAGTCCCCACATTTCCACCGCTGGACACTTGTTACACCCGTCTCTCCTTTTCCCCCTTTGCCCTAGGGCAGGCATAGTCTCAGAAGCCAGACTAAGTCCCTTCTATCTCTAGTTTCCACGAGAACCCAAAGGCAATTTCCTGAACACTGCATCGTTCCTTCAGCTGCCGGGACTCCTGAGTGAGTAAATTTCTGCTCAGGCTCCAAAGCCTGCTCCTCCTAGCCCTCCAGATAGCCTGTATCTACCTAGCTTCAGCACCAGAGGCTCAGCTTCAAGCCTAACCTAAGGGCCAATCCTGAGGAGGCTTTCAGTTTCTCCGAAAGCCCTAAGGTATCTTCTCGGCTCAGTCTGAGAGCCCCATTCTGATTGGCTGCTGCCTGGTCTCGCGAAGCTCCGCCCCGAGGAGTTGTCCTCTGCGGGAACCCGGAAGTGCGAGCCTGGAGATGGCGGGGGATCGGAAAGTGGAGCTCAGCGAGGCCCTGGCGCTGGGTCCGGGCTGGCGCCACGCCTGCCACGCGCTGCTCTACGCGCCCGACCCCCGCAAGCTGTTCGGCCGCTTCCCGTTGCGCTTTGCCGTGCTGGTGAGAACGCGGCGTGCCGGCCTGCTCCCCGCCCCGCTGCCCGCGCGTCCCGGCCAACCATCGTCCTTCTCCTCCCCCAGATGCAGATGCGCTTCGACGGGCGCCTAGGCTTCCCCGGCGGCTTCGTGGACGCCCAGGACAGCAGCCTGGAGGACGGGCTGAACCGTGAACTGCGCGAGGAGCTGGGCGACGCGGTGGCCGCCTTCCGCGTGGAGCGCTCCGACTACCGGAGCTCACACCTCGTGGACGGACAGCGCGTGGTGGCCCATTTCTATGCTAAGCGCCTGACGCCGGAGCAGTTGCAGGCGGTGGAAGCCAGGGCACCTCAAGCCAAGGACCACGGGCTGGAGGTGGGACCAGCCTGGGACCCCCTCCATAGCCTGCCTGCCCTCTCCCAAGTCTCTCACCGAAGAAAGCCACTGGGTGGAGGAGATTTTGACCAGGCACTCTCTCAAGTGGCATGAACTAGTTGGGATCGTGGTCATTTCCAGGCTGGATAACACCACCAACTTGGTCTCCCTTAGTAACTTTTGCAGAGAGATTTCTAGAACACACACGCAAGGCTTTCTTCTGCTCCCTATGCTACCTAATACTCATGACACTCCAAACCCGTGACCTTGGGCCCTTATTTTCCTTTAGCAGGAGGTGTGCCAGTGATCCTAGTGCTAGGGAAAGGTGTGTGTGTAGGTGACTGTCCAACTGCGGGTGGGGACAATATTGAAACAGGTTACCATGCGCACTTTGGCAGTGTGTAGACCGAACAGTCTCTCGGAATCAATCACTGGTTGAGTGAGGAGCTCAGAGGGAGATTTGGGTATTTGCCTTTTTCTTGATCACCCAAGTGACACCTAGACTGTTGTGTAAGTTCTGTGATTGGAACTACTGCTACAGCCATGCCTGGCCCCTGGCAGCAGTAGCCAGCGAGGATGATGGAGAAGATGGAGCAGGATTAGCATGGGTGGAGCTCAGTACCCAGCATGGGTCATTTGTAAGCTTTCCTGAGGTGGGATTATTGGGCCCAGTTCTATCTGGCTGTTAGGCTAGATCTCCACTCCGGAGAGCTCTGTTCCATGGTAGGTAAGGGAATGTGTTGAGATACTTGAAGTTCCACATGTTGCCTGTCTGCTTTTCGTAGGTGCTGGGCCTGGTGCGGGTGCCTCTGTACATCCTTCGTGATGGTGTGGGAGGCCTGCCCACCTTCCTGGAGAATTCCTTCATTGGTGCTGCCCGGGAACAGCTACTAGAAGCCCTTCAGGACTTGGAACTTGTGAATCCTGGCACTATTGCAAACTTCAAGAACCCAGCTTCTAAGTAGAAGATGCTTGCCATGGAAGCCAAGATGAGGGCTTTGGTATAAGGGAAGGAGGGAGGGAGGGAGAGGCAAATGCTTTCTCTTTGGGGGCTGAGAGGTGAAAGTTGATACAAGATTAAAGGCAGAGGTGTGTTTTCAACAGAGGACCTTGTCTGATGACATTAGGAATCAAAGGCCTTGGTTGTATCTGAGTGCCCCCTTATACATGGAAGCTCCAGGTATGCACATGTGCAATCTGTGATCACACACAGCTGGCACACTCTCATCTGTCCAGTTTAACCGTGATGTGGCATCAGGCACAGCCACTCCTTCCTGGTAAATGGTGGTAGGGTTTGGGTTCTTTTCCACCTGCTGCAAGGGCTGCGGTCCAGGATCCAGCCCAGCCATTCTTGTTAGGGAAGCAGAGGAGGGGGTTTCTCTCTGAGAATGGCCATGGGGTCAGGAGGGGGTGGGGGGTTACCTGAGGCCCGAGCAAAGCTGTGGCTTTCAGAAAGTTGGGTAAGGCCCTAACCAGCCCTGCACTCTTCTTCCCCAACTGCTGAGGGTTGGCACATGGCAAGGGATTCTTGGGCTGAACCTAGGCCTGAGACTCCAGTCCTGATGCCTCTCTTCCAGTATGTTCATCTTTCAGCTCCCTTTGTTTCTGTCTAGCCTGCCCTGCCAAAAAGAGTCATCCAAAAAGGCAGGCTGGGGCTCTATTCCCTCCAGTTCTTTCAACAGATATGGGTTAATTAACCCCTGCTCGGTGGCAGGTATGGCAACCGAAATAGAGGCCCAATACTCTTGTCCTCCAGACTTCTGAGTGAGGAGTAGGCACACCGCATCATACATAAATAGCACTACATGATAAATATTATAATCCTTGTCTGGCACGTGGTGTTCGGGAACCCTTTAACTCTGTCATGTCAAACTTACCCGCATGATACATGGTTTGTGGTGTTGTGTCCCAATAAAGAACTGATGAAAAAGCAGGTGTTGGACTAGACCATAGCTCCATGACTGCTCTACTTGGAAAGCTAGGTTACTGCTTGTGGTGCCGGTGTGTGCACATGTTTACAAGGGAATAAATGATGGAACGGCTGTGGTTCTGTTGACATTCTTTTACTTGGGTTGGTCCTGAATGGCCCTGGTAGAGAACATTAGGCAGAAAGAAGAGAGGGATAATCACAAAGAAATCTGGAAAGAAGTGTCTAAAAGGGCATGTGTGAAGGGCCTGCAGTGGGAAGAATCTTGTCGGAACATCCGCAGGAAGTACTTCTTAATCGCGATCCTGCAACATGTTTCACAGTCAAGTAACTTACTTATTTCAAGACCATTCCTGTGACAGATGTGGATCTTTTCAAAATTCTCAATGGGGGCTGGGGATATAGCTCATGTAGCTTTGCCTAGCATGCATGCAACCCCGCGTCTAAACCCTGGCATTACATAAATAACACCTGTAACCCCAGTGCTCAGGCAGGAGGATCAGAAATTCAAGATCATTCTTGGCTACAAGGTCAGCCTTCAGTCTGTGACAACCTGCCAAGACAACAAAGGTCTAGATAGTATTGAACTTATAGATAAGGCCTGTCAAGAGAATTCAAGGTATCTTCATTCATAGATCTGACACCTTAGTAGAGATGGTTCAAAGGCTCGCCTGGGACCAAAGCCCCTGTCTGTTGCCTCCCGGATATGATGATCTAGTTAGATGAGATTCCTCCATAACTCGATGCCCAGAGAAGGGTACCAAGAGCCTAGGGTAGAAGCTGCAGGATGACGGAAAGTCAACCAAGTCATTTAATACTATAGTCAAGGGTTGGGGACTACACTCCTTCTCTTGCTGGTGGTATAATGGGAGAAGTGATAAAGGATCTGCCACCAACATTGGCAAGAGCCTAGTGTAGAACAGAATAGGGCCACTATAACTAGACATCAGTAAGCAATGGGAGGCTGTGCTTGAGAGGTCGTAGCCCTTTTGGTACAAGATCATACAGGCATGGGCATGGCCAAGTGCATGTTTCAGGAAATTGGACACAGGTTTTCATGGGAGAGGATGGTGACCTGGATCAAGGATGTGCAGTAAAGGTGTACTCAGACAGGCATGGGAGGTGGGAGGGGGTCGTGGTGTTATCTGATAGAGCCTGGTTGAGTCTGGTTCTTGGAAGAAAGCAGGGGATGCAAAGATGGCTTTAAATTTTGAACTACAAGGTGTTCATGTTGTGGATGAAGACAAAACCCAGTGGATAGGGGAACAGGGTTTGAAGACATGGAGACATACATCTGTGAGTTAACTCAGTAGACAGCATGAAAACTATTCTGAGATTATCGGTAAAGAAGTGGGCAGGTCAAAGCCCTGAGGTTTGAGAGGACGGGTAGGACATGATAAAGGAGACAAAGAACAAGGGGGAAAGCTGGATTAACAAACTCAACATTTCTAGGTGCTTCCGAGAATTTTAGTGACTTAGCTCACAGAAGTCCATTGGACTGAGCATCAAAGCTTTTGATGACTTTGCTGGAAGCAGTGAGCAGTGTCAGGGAATGTGAAGGCAGAGGATTGACCACACACTTCCGAGGCAGGGTTGAGCTGTGAGGTGTTCAATTTAAAGGAGAAACCACCCTATACATTCAGAGTTCATTTCCTTAGCTGGTTGCTAGAGTGGGAAGTTAGGCATTCTATTGGGGCAGATGGGGGGTTGCTGTACGTGCATCCCTGTTTCCCTTCCTACCTGTGATGAGGAGACGCTGATTGCCAGCTTGATTGGGTTGTGAGATGCCTATGAGATTAGTAAAGGACACCTAGGTGTGGCTGTGAGATTGTTTCCAGAAAGATCATGATAGCCTTGACCTACTCGATGGTATAATCTCTTGATGGGTTCAAAATTGGAATAAACTGTTGGCAGTTAGTGGAACTGTGAGAGGTGTGGCCTGGTTGTAAGAAGTGGGTCTTTGGAGCTGTATATATAGCCTGGTCTTGGCCCAATCTTATTTCTCTTCTTTTCTTTCTGGTCACCATGAATTGACCTGTTTTTCTCTACTATATCCTTTCCTACACTGTTTCTGTCTTGCCTTGAGCTTCAGACAATGCAAGAAGCCAGGCATGAACTGAAGCCTTTGAAAAGATGAGTTGAAATTAATCCTTCCCCTTATAAAAATTTCCAAATGTTGACAAAAGAACAGGCTACCATACTAGTCAGTGTACAGAAACTGAGATGGAGACACCCATCACAGTACTGGGCTTATTTCAGGGAGGAATAAGAGGAGAGGTTGCAGTGGTGGACTGTGGGGCTTAGAGTCTGGTCTGGGTAAGATGGGCACAAAGAGACAGTTGTCTTGAGAGTGATCATCAAGTCATCCTAATGAGGTAGGGACTAGGAAGTGGATCTCAGACAGAGAGAGGAGCTGAAATGAACTCAGGGATAGTTAAGGACCATGTGAGAACACAGGATGACTGGCCAGGGGTGGGAGACAAGCTGTTAAGGGGTGACGCCCTGGGCTGGAAAGGCAGAGAGTTGGGTGAGCTGCCAAGTATATTTGAAGCCAGAAGTGGACACATGGTAGAGACGAGGTGTAAATCAGGAGCCAGCATCCTTGGTGACTAAGAAATGAGCAGAGCTGGTAGAAGGGCAGTGTGGACATGCCAACACATGGTTTCCTGGGTCAGTAACACTTGAAAATGGGGAAGCTGGACAAAACACTGGAAAGCAATGCAGAGTCATGCAGACGCCAGCCACTGGATGGGTTGAATGGTGGAGAGAGGCCGTAGAGATCCCACTATTCCTACAGGGCTGTGGTGTTAACTTTTCCTCAGGAGACAAACGTCTACTCACTCCAGACTGGGCACCAACAAAACACCAAATACCAAGTACACCCAAGTCTAGCTTTGCCAACCAATAGATTTATCATGCTTACTTAGAGAAGCATGTAGTTTTACTTTCTTGTCAGGACTACCAGCCCCCAAATAATGACACAAAGACTTATTATTAATTATGAAAGCTTGGCCTTTAGGCTTATCCCACTAGCTTTTATAACTAAAATTAACTTGTTTCTATTAAACTACATTCTGTCCTGTGGGTCTTTTACCTTTCCATTCTGTATGTCTGTTCCATTCTGTGTGCCCGCATCTCACTGGTTTCTCCCACCATGCCAAATTCTTCCCAGCATTCCTCTCTTTTCCAGGAAGTCCCTCCTATTTTCTCCTGCCTAGTTATTCAGCTTTTTCTTAAACCTATCAGAAGGTCCCTAGAAAAGACACATCTTCACAGTGTACAAATATTCAGCAACAGGAGCACATATGAGGGATTAGGGGGGGAGAATTTGTGTGTGGGGGGTTCATATATGTGCATGTATGTATTTAAGATTGTAAACTTGACTGAATGTAGAATCACCTTCAAGACAAGTCTCTAGGAGTACCCATGAGTGATTATTTAAATTAGATTCTGAAGACTTGTCTTTACAGTGGGTGCCACCATCCAGAAGGCTGGACCCTGAACTGAATAAAGTGAGTTGGGTACCAGCATTCATCTCTCTTTGCTCCCTCATAATGAATGCAATGTGATCAGCTGCCTCAAGGTCCTGCTGCCCCAAGTTTTGTGATGTCAGGGACTGCACTCTCAAACTGCGAGCCAAAAGAACCTTCTCCCTGCAGTTTCTTTGTCAAGGTATTAAATCAAACAGAAAGACAAGTATCTGACCCTCCCAAAAAGCTACACCTATAATTATTTTTTAAAAAACATCCTACCTAGCGTGAGTGATTACCTCCCATAGCTGCATACATGTAGTCTCTCCTTCTGTCAATATTTTATCTCCTATGTACTTACACACTCTGAAGACCACATACAGCTAGGGCAGAACCTCATGTAGGTGGGATGGGTATGCAGGAGGGAACAAGTGGCTGGACCCTCAAGTGAGCATGCAATGACCCTTTCTTCTCCCTCCCTCTATGAGGAAATATCAGTCAGCAATCTGAAACTTGCTGAGGGTCTCCTGTCAGTTACTACAATTGCAACTGAAAGAATAACACCAGTGTAATGCAGAGACACGGCAGTCCTTAGCACGAACTTCATCACCCTGTCTTTTCTATTAATCTGGCCCTGGCTTTTGTGTATAATTTCTGTCTGAAAGCAGGTTTAACTATCAACTTGGCACAATCTAAAGTCACCTGGGAGAAGAGCTTCTGAGAATGTCTGTGAGGGATTATCTTAATCGTGTTAACGGATTAAGACTCCTGCGCCCCCCACTGCCACGCCCCTTGCAGATGTCACTGCTTCCCCGACTTGGACTGAACAACAGAGAAAAGTAGCTGAATACTACCATGTATCCATTCCTCTCTTCTGACTACAGATAGAGAGTGACCGTCTGCGTCAAGCTCCTAATGCCTCGACTTCCCCATGCTGATGGATTGTACCTTAAACTATAAGCCAAAATAAACCATGTCTCCACTTAAGTTGCAGTTATTGGGGTATTTTTTCATGGCAACCAAAAAAGAAACTAGGACAGCTCCCCTGCCTTCTCTAAGAAGCATCCCTGCCTCCCAGGCAGTGGGGTCTGTCACCATCAGCCATCACACACTTCCATGGACTGGTCCTGAGGGGCCTGCCTGACAGGAGGGAGAGAGGCAGGCTACACTGTGCATGTCTCCTCTCACCAGCTCCCATCCTGCTGGGGGATGCTCAGCCAGGATGGAAAGCACACAGGACTCCCTGTGCCCCTTTAAGCACAGTGCTCTGGGGAGGGAAGAAGATGGGAGCTCCTGCAACCTCCACCCCTGCTCCCAGCAGGGAGGACCTTCAGCTGGACCCTGGACTTCCTTATCTCAAGCTGGGGGTTGTGATTCCTGGGGAGAGGGTTAATGGAGGGAGCCCTTGGCATTAGCTTTGCTGAGATCAGCCAGCATTGTGTCAGCAAAGGCTGCTGCTGCTCCTTCCTGGGAAGGAGGGGGCCCTGGTAACCCCACTCTCCCCCCTCCCACACTAACACACATTGATGCCTGTCTCAGCAGAATCAGCAAGAAGTTTCTACTTCTCAACATTGTGTTTTCCCTGTTTGCAGAAATCACTTTCAGACTTCATTTTGTCCTGAGCCCAGGTCCTTGTCAGTTGCCAGGGGTGAAACTGCTGTTTCCTGGCAGGACCATGTGGAGAACGAGGGGGGGTCTCCTGCCAGTGAACTTTGATGCTGAGGGAGACTGCCTGAAATAGATGGGGCTAGTGGCAAAGGAGGTTCATCTCACAGAAAACATTCTGTACCCCAATGCACAGGTGAAACAGAAGATAGGAGGTTGTGAAATGGGTGAGAACATTTCACCTGTGATCAAATGTACAGGTGACATTGGAGTTGGAGTCATGTAGAAGATGCTCATCGATCACCCACTCCAAGGAAGAGGAGCAGCAGGCATGAATACAATCAATGCATATTACACGCATGCACGGGTATGTCATAATCCCTCACTCTATACAGTATCTATGCCCTGGACTAGGAGGTCCCAGGCAGGATTGCTGTTCTCACCCTCACAGTCTCCACCCTCTCGGACTACAGAAGGTCACACCTGACAAGATTTATGACATCCTGACACTCACTGACACCCTGCAATAGTTACAGGGTGTGGATGGAGGCAAAGGTCTATTGAACAGGGGGAGGGCTTTGAACGATCTCATGTTTGAAGGATCTCATATTAGAGAGTGGAAGAACTAACTCCAGCCGGCTTCAGGGAATGGGAAGTGGCAACATAGGGTCTGTTCCATGCTGCAACAAAGAAAGGCCTGTGAATCACAGAAGGGGTGAAGGACTGACTTGATCCTGTCACAGAAAGAGCTCTTACTCGGGGATTTAAGGAAAGCATGGAACGTGGAGGGGAAGGAAGAGGCGAGACACACAGGCAACTCCAAGGGAGGAGTTTAAGGAAACTGATCTGTTTAAAAAAGAAAACTTAATAGAGCCCCAGAAGAACAAAGAGCACCTCAATCCAGGGAGAAGTTCCTCTGGTGCAGACAGGAGAGTAAATGCCCTCAAATACTAGGGAAAAAAACCCCACAAAACATGGCAGTGACCATAGACCATGGTAGAATTGAGACAAGACAGTAGAAAATGATGATTTGATGATTGTTGCTTATCCAATGGATGTGCTAACAGACAAGTCATCTGGAAAAGAAACAGGATTTTAGGGCCAAAAAAAAATCTTCCTAAACACAGAGATCCCACACCTACAGTTTGGCTGGATAAAAGATGACGCTGAAAAAAATAGTGAACTTCACACCTGTCTACACCATCATGTGCAAGATCATGAATAGTACCCATGAACATGGATAGCGCCCATGATCATGGACAGTAGCACCCATGAGCATGGATAGGGCCCATGTGCTCTCTGGAAAATGCAGGAACTTCTTAGTGTAGTACAGGGAAACTAAATAATAGCTAAATAGCTAAAATAATCCTGAACTATCAAAGAACTGCTGGAGGCATCACCATTCCTGGTTTCAAGTTGTACTATAGAGCTATGGTCATAAAAATGGAATGAATGGTATTAGCATTAAAAAGAGGCAGGTTGATCAATAGAATGACTCAAATACCCAGATGTAAGCCCACACACCAATGGACACCTGATTTTTGATAAATAATCCAGAAATATGCACTAGAAAAAAGACAGCATCTTCAACAAATGGTACTGGTGAAACTGGACATCTATAGGTAGAAGGATGCCAATAGGTTCATGGGCTGCCATGGCAACATAAATATGCCTCTTCCTAGGATGTGTATGTTTGAAATATGATCTAAAATGAAGCTAAGTCATCTTGAAGATTTCCCTAGAGAAAAACAAAAAACAAAAACCCACTTCCCCCTTAAATCATGCAATAAAACACTTATTTTCAAATCTGTAGGACACATATGAACTCACAAGGTTGCCTGCAGGTTTCCTAGCAATTTGTTACTGTGACATTTTCTAATCTTCAAGCGATTGGCATGGTACAGAGGAGCATAATTAATGCTGAGCTTTGAATTGGAGACCAGACTTACCTCTAAATGGTGCTAGAGATGACTTCCCATCCTATTCCACCTGTTTGACTGGTCCGTGAGATCCTGTCTTTCATTTTCTTAATGTGTGTGGTGGTATAAATGAAAATGACTCCCATAGGGAGTGACACTATTAGGAGATGTGACCTTGTTAGAGTAGGTGTAGTCTTGTTGGGGGAAGGGTGTAACTATTTACATGGGCTTTGAGGTCTCTTTTACTCAATCTTCACTCAGAGTGTTGGGGAAGCCACTTTCTGTTGCCTCTGAGTCAAGATGTAAGGACTCTCAGCTCCAGCACCATGTCTGCTGCACATCAACATGTCTCATCATAATGATAATGGACCGAACCTCTGAATATATATAAGCCAGCTCCATTGGAATGTTTTTCCTTTGTTTTTTTTTTTATTTTTTTATTTTTTTTATCTTTTTATTTTTTTTTTTGGTTTTTCGAGACAGGGTTTCTCTGTAGCTTTGGAGCCAGTCCTGGAACTAGCTCTTGTAGACTAGGCTGGTCTCGAACTCACAGAGATCCGCCTGCCTCTGCCTCCCGAGTGCTGGGATTAAAGGCGTGCGCCACCGCCGCCCCTGTTTTTCCTTTGTAAGAGTTGCCATGGTCACGGTGTCTCTTCACAGCAACAGAAACTCTAACTAGGACAATGTGAAAGCTGTCAAGTGGGGAGCATAGGCTCCTGCCCCTCGCATCTATCCCAGGCCTGGTCTGGACTCCAAATCCCAGCAGGCCAGGTCCTGACCGAGGCCTCCCTGGGGGGTGGGGTCAGACCACTCCCCAGGGTATTTAAGTGATCCCCCAAAAGAGGAACACTTGGTCTCCCTTTCTTCCTCCCGGGGGTCGTGTTCCAGCGGCTTCCCGGTTACTCCCTCAGGGCCACCCGAGAGCACCTATCTCCCGTTAAACCTGGATATTTCTCTTTTTTTGTTGTTTTTTTTTTTTTTCAAGACAGGGTTTCTCTGCAGCTTTTTTAGAGCCTGGCCTGGAACTAGCTCTTGTAGACCAGGCTGGCCTCGAACTCACAGAGATCCGCCTGCCTCTGCCTCCCGAGTGCTGGGATTAAAGGCGTGTGCCACCACCGCCCGGCTAACCTGGATATTTCTTAATTTGGCTTGTTTTGATTTGGCTTGATTGGGAATTTTGCATCCATGGGGAGCTTGTGTTAAGAAATATTCCTAACAAAAGCCTCTATCATTCATTCTCTTAGTATGAAAGCCTATATCCTTTAATAAAACAGTGCCTCTATGATTTTATTATCAATTATGCCCAGTGCAACATAAGTATCTTTCTGCATTGTCTATGTAGAGCTTTTAAAACTAACATGGACTAAATGAAAGGATCATATTCTTTCAATTTGGAAGTATCATTTTAAGGTAATTGACTTAGTAAATCTCTGGTCAGAGCCACTAGCATCAGATGACAGTTTGTCCTACTCTGATCACGGTGGCTAGTTGGGGTCTGTAAGAACACATAATAGTGCCTTTGGAATAATCCTTTTGTACACTGTGTGACTATATGTTGCTATGATTGGTTAAATAATCAAGCTGACTGGTCAGTAGCTGAACAGGTTAAAGTTAGGTGGGAAAGCCAAACTGAGAATGATGGGATAGGGAAGGACAGAGTCAGAGAGTCACCCACCATATGGAGATTGAGTTGGATACACAAAATGGGATAGAGGTAAAAGCCGTGAGTGTCGGGGCAGCATAGAGATGAACAGAAATGAGTTAAGTTGTAAGAGCTAGTTAGTAATAAGCCTGAGCTATTGACCAGGCTTAACCTAGCAGGGATAACCTAGCATTCAGATAGCAAGTGTGGGTGTCTACACAGTGAACAAAACCACACTGCTCAGGGATAACCTAGTATTCAGACACTATGTTTAGGTATCCACACAGTAGGGAGGGGAGTTTAGAAAAAGGATAAGGGAGTCCAAAGCCTTGCTTAGGGACTCTAAAACCTACTTGGGTTCTGGCCAGCATCTGAATGAAAAAGAATAGAAGAAAAAAATTAGACCCAGGCCCAGCTGATTCTCATGGCAGCTCCTAGGGTAGAAATTATGGGAAAGAAAATAATTATCATAGCAAGGTACATGGTGCACACTTTTAATCCCAGCACTCAGGAAGCAGAGGCAGGCAGGTCTCTGTGAGTTCTAGGCCATCTTGTTCTACATAGTGAGTTCCAGGACAGCCAGGGTTACACAGAGAAACCCTGCCTCGACCATCACCCTGACTGAGTCCTCCTTCCTAGTCATCCCTGACCTGCTCCATCAGATTAACCCTTAACAGGGGACACGGGTCATCTTCACCTAGAAGTAGAGTCCATTCTTTGCAATTGCTGGAGCAAGGAAAGGAAGAGAATGTGAGAGAAGGAAGATCAAGAAGAGAGGGAGCACGGAGAGGAACAGAGGAGGAAAGACATTTAGGTATGTCTAAGGAGGCTCAGTGGCATCCTCGATTCCATGACCACAATAATGCTATAGAACAATATGTAATCTAAGCACAAGCATGTATTTAGCTCACACGTGGGCATCCCTGAAGCCTAATTGTGCTGAACCATTCTGGTCAAGATCTCCCATTCACTGCCACCTCCACTAATCTGGCTAGCCTACCAGCTTCAAGCATTCTGTCCCTGCCACCTATCCTTCAACAAAAACTCTGGGCTTACAGGCAAATGGTGTTGTGTCTGCCCTTAGGTGCAGTCTAGGATCTGAACTCAGCTCCTCACTCCTGTGTGCTGTGTTTCACCCACTGAGCCACCTCCTTAGGCCCTGTCTGCTCTTTTCAAATGACAAACAAGAAAGAGAAATTGGCCTCTCAAGGGTAGCCCAGTACTGGCTTAATTTCTACTAGCAGGTTTGCTGGCTTCTAGGTGTTAAAGCTGGTTCTTGATGCTCACGCCCCTGATCTTGAGCCCCCCCGTCGCTCAGGCAGGTGTCAGAGCTCACTTTTGTTCTGCATTACATCCAGGGCATCACATTCATTACATGTAGGGCAGTAATACTGCCTAACTGCCACCACCTCCTCCCCCACCTCCTCCTCTTGCTCCTCTCACTTTCTCATTCTATCAGTCTCTCTTCCTCTCCTTGCTCCTGGCCGCCAAAATTCCTGGAATTCCTTAGTCAAATGTCCAATTTAAGCTGCAAATTCAGGAGCTGCATTCAACTTCAAATGTGAAGGAAAAACCATTCTTGCTTAAGTGAGGCTATCTTCCTTTATTATGGATGCCACCGCAGAACACTGTGGGCCTCCCTCCTCTCAGGAGTGTAGACAGGCACATATCATTTTGGAACTGCAGATACATTTCCATTTGCTGATGGGCGTGTATTACTTATAAATAACACAAGGCTCCATTCCAACCTTTTATTAGTTCATACCAGAGACTCTCAGAGGCACACGGGATTTTTGGATTATTTGGTCAGGCTTATTGAGTCCATTCTTCTCTCGCTGGAATCTCACATGTACAAGAGCAGCTCCAAGCCAAAGCCGGCTCATCTTTCTGTGTCCTTTGCACTGCAGTGATTGGATCATCTTTGGGCCAGTCGCTAAGGTGGGAGGAAGACCCTGGACAGATTGACTCTGATTAAATAACCTGAGTCAATGTACCAGCAATTAATTCCCAACTAATTAGCAACGATCACATAATGCTATGTAAGGAACTCGCCATCTCAGCAGTGTGCACGGAAGTGCCCCCAAAGAAGTGACATCTACATTAACGTTCTACAAGGCTGACAGATGCATTAGACTTTCAGTGATTGTTGGCAGTGGGAACATTGCAGGTCCAGAGCCTACTGATAATTTATCTTCTGCTATCTTCGCTTTATAAAAAGCACTTATGGCCCACTTCTCTTTGGAACCTAACATTTGGTGAGTACCAGGTAAACCCTTCTGGAATTGTGTAACAGACACCTCAATTCCACCTATGCAAAGGCTAAGAATGTCATAAAATAGCACACAGACCTATAGTAGAGGCTTCCCCATTGCTGTAGCTGAGGTACCCACCATTGTATTTGAAAGGGCTCATAACTTTCTTTGCTCTGTTGCTATGAGACTATTACATGGCCACTCATATTTGCCTGCAGAATAAACTCTCTTACTGTGAGGCAGAAGCTGTGTCTTCATATATCAACAGCAGCATGCAGCATAAACATGTGTTTCAGTCCCGTGTCTGCAGCCTGCAGCCAGCCCACCTGGGTTAGCAGTTCTGGTCTGGGTTGTTCCGTGTGTTTCTCATGGTTGCTCTTCCATGAGGGGGGCACCAAAACTACAACATTCAAATCAGCAGTAACAGTGCCATGAGATTGGCTCTGAATTAAACACTATTATTTCTTGTCAATTGAAGTGCAAAAGACACAAAACGAAATTTGTATTGTTCTGCCTGATTTCAAACAATTCCCCAGAAGTAAAGGATTTATTTGAAATCGCTGTCCTCCTTGGCAGCCCCCTCCCCGTGCCTGTATTTTCTCAGAGCCTGAAATCAGAAAGGATCCGCAGGTTCTGCACCATGGTAACCGATCCCACGGCTAACAGCGCTTCCACTGCTGTTTAAAACGCTGGGGTGGAGACACGAAAGACAAACAGCCTCGTCTTTGCCGGCCCTGCTGGCCCCCTCAGCGCCAGAGATCAACATCCAAGCCTCCACATCCAGATCCCAAGAAGTCAATTGAAAAACGAGATTAGGCCGTTTTCCAAGGATGTTTGGAAGCGTTTCTTTGCTTAAGTGACCATAAAATTAGTAATGTGATTAGGGTCCAATTAAAGCTCGAGTGTTGTCTTTCAATTTATCTCACAGGCTGCACTAGGCTAGGACATTTGTGCATTGATTTGCACCATCCTTAAAACTAGCCACTCATCAAGACTTTCACAACCAAGAAAGAGCCTTGCCTCCCCCTGGGGGCCTGGAGGCATGTTTGCTTTAGAATCCAATGACGTTGTATGTGCATGCTTGTACGTTTCTGTGTGTCTGTGCATGTACATCTGTGTTTGTGTTTATATATGTGCATGTATGAATGTGTATGTACATGTGTGTATATGTGTATGCACAAGTTTGTATATGTATGTATGTGTATGTCTATGCACATGCATGTGTGCATGTATATACATGTGTGTCTGGCCATATTTACCATATGTGCTTACTAGGAAGAGGCAATCAAATATCTACTGTGTACAAGATAGTTAACCTAAATAATTATATTTTATAATTATGTGTATTTAATAATTTTCCCTGTCTACTCTATTTTCTTCTCATTGCTCATGTTCTTGCTTGTATATAATTCAATGATCTATAATATTGTGTTTGTTAAATATTATACACCTTAGTTTCTATAGTTATTAGTCTACAGCCATATTCATAGTCATATGCCTGTATGGGAATGAATTCTTTTCTCTTATAAATTAATCCATCTACCTATAACCTATGTAAATGCCTACCTATTTACCTATCATCTATCTATCTATCTATCTATCTATCTATCTATCTATCTATCATCTATCTATCTATCTTCTATCATCTATCTATCTATCCATCTATCTATCTATCATCTATCTATTATCATCCATTTATCTTCATTCTATCATGTTATCTTTATACTAACAAGATAAATACATTGGCTTTATTTTATTTTATTTCTCTCCCTTCATCTACCTTATTGGTATTTTTTGGATAGTAGATCTTGCTACAACATCTGAGTTGCTACTAGCTTCTTTATTTCTTGATGTACCTATTTGGCTTTTATTTTCATTTTAAGAGCCCCTGTCTGGGTTGCAAATATGAGTGCCTGTTTATCTAAGAAAAATTTTATTGCGCACTCACACTTAAAAGACATTTTAATCAGCTATAAAAAATCTAGATGCAAAGTACTTCTCCGTATAATTAAGAGTCTGTTGAATCCAGTATTGCTGTTAGGACATCTGGTTTCATATTGATTACTATTCCCCTGTGGAATTTCTTCCTAACTCTTAAAAGAATTTACACTCTCTCTCTCTCTCTCTCTCTCTCTCTCTCTCTCTCTCTCTCTCTCTCTCTCTCTCTCTCTCTCTCTGTGTGTGTGTGTGTGTGTGTGTGTGAGTGAGTCTGTCTGTCTTTCTCTGTGTGTGTGTCTTTCTCTTTGTGTGTGTGTGTGAGTGTGCATAGGACAGAGATCAGTGTCAAAGGTGGCCATTATTTATTCTCTACCTTATATTTTAGAACATGGTCTGTCATTGATTTGACTAGAATGGCTTACCAATGAACTCCAGAGATCCACCTGCCCCCCCCCTCCCATCCAGTGTTGGTAATAAAAGTACACACCTAGGCACCTGGATTCCTATGTGAATCCTGGGGATCAAACTCAGGTACACATGCTTTCAGACACTTTAGCAACTGAGACATCTCCCCAGGCCCCCAAGACAAGTTTGTGTTTCTTTAAGACAGAGCCTCACTCTGTAGCCCAGCTTAACTTCAAAACTCCTGATTTCCTGCCTCAGCTTCCTGTAAGTACTGGAATTACAGGCATGAACCAGCACACATGGTTGTAAATACCTCCTGACACTTCTCAGACCACAGGATCAGCACATCCTGTGCTGCACTCGCCTCTCTCCAAGGTACGGGAGGACCACACCCAGGGAAACCTGATCTGGGACCAGGAATATTGTTTAAAGAATAATATATATATATATATATATATGCATACCTGTGTTATATAATGTTACATAGCCCTTTATTTTCTCCTCAAATTAAGCCAAATCTAAATCTTCTTTTAGATGACTCAGATGCCCTGAGAAGGATTTAATAATAGCTCTTAATGATTCGTTTGCATATCTTCTTCTGAAGTCGTTTGCCTTTGAAGAGTGTTGGGTGTGAAACTTTGGCTCCCAGGAAGCATGGTGAAGCTCTGTGCAGCGACGGCTTGGTGAGACGGTTCTAATAGTAGTTAATAACCGCGTTTCTCCACACCCTGCCAAAGCAGTCGGGTGTTACAAAACCACTTTAGAATGCAGCAATAAACAGATGAGTAGCTGAAGACTTTAATTAAGCTGCTTAAAATAAAGCACTGTTTCGTTCCCTTTTCTGAACCCGGTGTCTACAAGCTGTATAAACTGGTTCTTGAACTAACTGCTTGGGTGGATCTCAGAGATTATAATTTGCAGCAATGTATTGTTACACAGAAAGTGCAGAGATTCTTAATGCATTTAATACCCAAGTTTCAATCTGATGCCAAACCCTTTCCTACATTCCAGAACCAAGAGTGACAGAACCTGCCTGCCTGAGCCTGGCTGTGTGGCCACAGGCAAGTTCCTTCTCAGTGCCTGCCTTAGTGTCTTCCTGAGTTCAGTGAGTTTGCTGGGACAGAGCTCCTGAGCTCCCTCCTGCTGTGGAATTCTTTAGCATCTGTAAGTACACAAAATCTTCCCTAATTTATGAGTTGCTAGTTACTAGCATTTTATTGATGTTAATGAATTCTGCATTCCCCAAATTTTAAACATAAAGGAAAGAAGAAATTGAAGACTGATTGTTTATGTACCCACTTCCTCGATGATACCACCGATTTACTCCTGTGTCCTTCCTGTCCATCCCTCCATTCCCTCGCCCCTCCTTTATCCAAAGGCATTTTGATATATTTCAAAGTAAGTCATGGATACCAGTATCACTTACATCTAATCACTTATATGGAGGACCTGAAGCTCAATGATGCTTAGTGCTTTGTTTTTAAAATAAAGCTAGATACTGAGGAATATACTAATCCTATGTGACAGCTGCATACGCTGGTACAAGCTAAATCCCAATCACGATTTTAAAAAATGTTGCAATCATCCTTAGAATGTTCCCTTATGCCCCTCTAGTCAATTCCTACTTCTCCCACCCTACCTCACATATGCGAAAATAGAAAATGCTCTCTTTGTGGCTGACTTTTGCTCAGTGTGCTTCTGGTTCTTGGGGCTAGGGAGGCTAAAACTGCCTGTTTCTCAGTGACCTCAGGATCAGAAGTAAACCCATGCTAAGTCTCTCTCTCTCTCTCTCTCTCTCTCTCTCTCTCTCTCTCTCTCTCTCTCTAGTAGTGGTACTGTGCATATAAGGGAAACAATGCACATTAGGCAAGCACACCACTACTAAAATACATCACATAATCCCAAATTTCATTTTTAGGATCACCATGCTGTGGAAAATTGGGGGAGACTTTACTTCCTGATCCTTCATTTCAAATCACAGAGATGCTCAGATAATGTTACATTTCATAGATCTCAGCTGTTACAGTTCAACTCTGTTTCAAAAAACCAGAATCTGGAGAGCTCAGATGGCCCTTTGTAACAAGTTTTTCTCTGTCCTGCCTGCTCTCGAATAACGACACCAAGACTTCTTATTCATTTTGAAAACTTGGCCAGTAGCTTAGGCTTGTTTCTAATTAGCTCTTATAACTTAAATTAACCCATATCTATTAATTTATTTTCTACCTTGTGACTTTATTACCTCATCTCCAAAATGTCCATCCTTCTTGTTCTGTGTCTCCTGGCACCTCCTCTTCTTCTTTCCAGTCTCTTCTGTGCCTGGAAATTCTGCCCAGATATTGGCCATTCAGCTTTTTATTAAACCAATCAGAGTGACACATCTTTACAATGTATAAAAAGATTATTCCATAACAACCCTTAAATGGTATACAGTGAGAATGCAGGTCTACTTAACATTGTTATGTTAATTCCTGCTCTCCTCTGCCATCCCCTGGTTTGAATAGCATTTTAGTACACTCACACACATGTGTTATATGCATATATATATATATATGCATAAACATGTATAGATATGGCCTGGAGAGGTGGATCAATGATTAAGAGTGAGACTATTCTTGAAGAAGACCCAAGTCCAATCTTTAACACCTACATTGGGTGACTTACAGCTGTCTGTAACTCCAGCTTCAGGGAGATCTAATGCCTCTGGTCTCCAAGGACATCAGTATCTTAGTGTACATACATATCTACACACAGACCCAATCATATACACATACTTAAAAATTTGTAAATCTTTAAAAGTATGTATAGGGATGTATACATACCTATATGCTCATCTTTATTATTATTATTCATGTCCAGCACATGAAGTCCTTCATATTTGGTGGAGACTCTCAACTTATGGCTACCTTTCCTGTAGAAGTTGAAAATTCTGGGTAGAGATGAGTTTCTTTTCCAGACTCCCTTGCAGCTAGGTCACCAAAATGATCCAGGCTCTCCTACTTTGATAGACCCAGGCATGTTTTATCCTAAAAGACAAATAATGGCTTCCTCACCAGAATTAGTAATAAGTTGTCAGTCAAAGTCTCCTTCAAGGCTGATACCATTTTTGTAAGCTCATCAGTATCTAATTCCATAGCCAGACTCTTCTCTTACTCCTGAGTTAAACCCTTGGCAAATACAACTAATAAAATTTGTTTTCTACTTTTACTGAACATGATAGGCATTCCATGATAAGAATTACACTACATAGTTTACATTCATGAATTCATTGATTCCTCACAATAACCCCCCATACAAGACAGGTTTCACACATGAACTCCACAGGTCAGAGTATTGTATCCAGTGAGGAAAGAAATCTGAGCTGGAGAAATGTGCTCCAAAACAAGTAAGAAAATAGTAAGGACGGATTTGAACAAGGCTGTCAGGGTAGGTCTAACTGTTTTCTAAAATGCTTAGATTATTTTTATTTTATGTGCATGGGTGTTTTGTTTACACGTGTGTCTGTGCACCATATGTGTGCAGTGCCTCTGGAGGCCAGCAGTGGGAGCCAGATCCTCTGAATTTAAATGAATTTAAAATGATTGCTTGCCACCATGTGGGTGCTGGGAATCAAACCCAGATCCTCCGGAAGAGCAGCCAGTACCCTTAACCACTGAACTATCTCTCCAGCTCCCTAAGTGGAAGCTCTTAAACATTATAAAGACTGCTTTTTCTCAATTCCTTTCCTGAGGGCACAATTAACTGTAGACGTATTCAAACACTACAGAAAGTAAAAGAAAGAAAATGCAAATAAATTTTGTCTATTGCTTTCTGAAGACTATAGTCTGCAGCTGTACACACTACTTAGTTTCAAAATTCAAATTAAACATGTTAAAGATTCACTATTTTGGTTGCTCAGAAAATACAAGTGTCTCCTGGCTACTATTTTTCATGGCCCAGGAAGAGAACATTTCTATCATTGTGGGACATTCTAGCAGGCAGTCTGCTGGCCTTTACCACAACACCGTCATGTATATGAACACATACATGTATTTTTGTATACGTGGAACAACATTTCACATGTTACATGTAAGACTATTATCTTTTATCTGCAGCGTATTTTTTCTCATTTTGACCCTTCTCCTATCTTCTCTCTGATAAACCAAGTGTGTCCAACTCCTCTTCACAGTCGTAAGTAGAAATAAAATGAAAGATAGAATCAAATTCTAAAGAAGAGCACCAAGAGGAATGACAGGAAGTGCTGCTCTCTCATTGAGAGAAATCAAATGGTGAGGGCTGGGAGAAACGGCTCAGAGGGCACGTGTTGCCTTTGCAGAGGACCTGACTTGGTGACTCACAAAGGCCCACAACTCCAGGGAATCTGACACTCTCTACTGGTCTCCATGGGCACACACACACACACACACACACACACACACACACACACACATCAAAATAAATAAATCAAATGGCAGTTTGGCAACCTTGATAGTTTTCACCCAGACCTTACTTAGAACAAGATCCAGTCAGATCAGTGTCAACAATCAGCACTCCGTCTTTGCACAAGACAACCTTTGAAAGTTTTACCAAGTGTAATGGTGGCATGTGATGCGCTTTCTGCAAAGTATTAAGATTTATCCCAAGGAGACGAAGGTATAAAAAGTGGTACAATTTGGGAGATTTATTGAGGATGTACTTCTATGACTCTCTGACAAACTAATCCTGCCATGACTTTATACTTCATGTGAAAGACACTTTTCAATCCTGAAATTAATAAAAATCAATTCCTTACTGAATAACAAGTGGAAATACAATGGCAAATCTAATTGGCTTATTGAATATGAACATGAAATTTTTGGCAAAATTGTTGACATTTGCATAAGTTAAAACTCAAAACAGCGACTTTATTACTTCATTGCCAAGACCAGATGAGACAATTTTGTCTCTTATTTCAAAACTTGCATTAATATCATTTAAAAATATTACTTTTCTTTTGTTGGGGGATTTTTTATATTCTTGATATTGCAGAAAGACATTTAAGAGATTTTAAGATTTTAGAAAAAAATTTTAAACAAATTTATAAGGCTGAGAGATATCTGTGCTTATAAAATGTTTTATGTTATGTTTATATTGTTAATATTTAAACTTAAAATAACAAGTTAAAAATTAGGGTCAAAGCCATAAGCACCAAAAGCTAACTAGAAACGAAAGTGTTTATTTCTTGTGATGCAGAAGATAATGACCTAAGCAGGTTGATAGAGGGCTCGGAACAGCACCCAAGCCCATGAATCTCAGTCTTTTGGAGGTTGTACAGGGATAGTCTGGGACCACCTGCATGTCAAATGTTTGGATTGAGATTCACAACATAGGCAAAACTGCAGTTTTAAAATAACAACAGGAAAGTTCTGTAATGGTAGGATCACTATAACATGGAAAACTATATTAAAATGTAAAAGCATTAAAATATTAACTAATGGTTTAAAAATGTATTTCCTTGCTCGAGGTCTATTCAGACTTTAAAAAATTTATGTTTAGTCTCCTTGTCTTTACTAACTTTGTTGGATTTAAGCTATTTGGATATAATGAGTCATAATTTTTTTTTCTGTTTAAATAAAAAGGAAGGTTTTAATTTTCACATAGTGAAATTGCATATAACAAAACAGGCATCAAGCAAGAATTACAGTTACAAAATTTTTGTGAGTCTAAAATTTCGTATCTAATTTATTAAGAAAAACTCTAACTATCTGTCTTTAACCCCATTAAAGAACTTAGAAGTATTACCTAAGTAAAAAGGAAGTACATTGTAAGCAACTTCCAAAACTCTAGAATTAACAGAGACATCTCACTTCCTGCACAGTCACCCAAAATTCTTCTGTAACATTGGGGCATTCATCTTCAGCCTACAGGCCAATAGTATCCAGCAGACTTTTCCATGAAGCAGGAAATTTGAAATGTTGTTTCACCTATAATGGCAGTTTATCAGTCCCTTTCTTCTGGGTCCTGCAGAATGTCTGGCAGACTCTCATGAAGCAGGAACCCTGAAGGACCATCCCATCTTTTGGAAAGTTCAGCATTGACGTTTCTGTGGGTCCCACATGTTCAGAAGCAGGTAATTTTATGGGCAGACAGATTATTAAACCTGCTGGTGCACCAAGAGGCAGAACTCTATTTGACATTGAATAGCAATCTTCTGTGAGCTCTAGAAAGTGATCAGGTAGAGTGTGGTTTAAATAAAGTGTGGAGGATTTGCTGCTAGGACCGAGTTTTTCCTTAGTCCTGAGCATTTGTGTGGTGCCCTTCAGGGGGCTGGAGAGATGGCTCAGTGGTTAAGAGCACTGACTGCTCTTCCAGAGGTCATGAGTTCAATTCCCAGCAACCACATGATGGCTTACAACCATCTGTAATGAGATCTGGTGCCCTCTTCTGGTGTGTGGGTTTACATGGAAGTAGAATGTTATATACATAATAAATAAAAAAAATAAGAGTCATAAACTTTTGTATTGATACTAAGAGGTTTGGACCTCCTCTTCTGGGGAAAGAATGTTGTTTCTACGTCAATCACTCTGGGTAATTAGAGATTCAATGGCCTTGATAGAGAACAGAAGGCTCACGCGGAAGCTGCATGAAAACTTGTTCAACTGGTTTTGGTTAACAACCTTGCTTCCAGCTCTAGCAGGGCCCTAATGATCTTGCTTCTTCTTATCAACAGACTTGACGGCTTTTGTTCAAGAATGGGTCAATACTGTTTGACTGATGGTTTTGAGGTCCCAGTATTACCCCCTTGAGCCTCTGGACAGACAGGACCCATGATTGAGTCCTGTCATCGGTACTTGTGAAGGGGGAAAGATGTACAGCCCAGGGCAGCTTTCCCAGGGCAACTTGGTACACTCCTGCCAAGACGGGCTCTATAGATCAGCAGGAAGGTAGGCCTGAGTCTCAGTTTGCCCTAAGGCAATGCTAGCCCTTAGACTCCCTCCTGTTCCCAATTCACCCTGGGACTTTTTCCTTGCTTTTCAGGAGACAGCATTAACAGCTGGGTACAAACTTGTTCTGTGTTTACCCTCGGAATGACCAATTCAGTTTCTTTATTAGCTTCAATTCAAGATCATTACAGAGCATGGAGTTCTAGTCTTGTGAAAGCTGCTAACTTATTATAGACTGTTAGGAAATACAAGTTAGTCAGTCATCTTTAAAGTACTGATATAATTAATTACAGGAATAAGCCTTATTTAGGTCCCTGTATATGTTTTTAAAGTCTAACTTAAAACAAGTAATGAGAAACAAAGTTTGCCTAATCAGACATACCTAGGCAGCCCTCATACTTCAGAGATCTGCAGCATAGGGCATTTAAAATAATTATTTAAAAGCTTATTATATTAGACAGAGACTCCGAGATCCCAGCAGTAACCCACGGTCTCCAAAGAAGATTATGGGACACCATGATGTCTCCACTTGGATTATGATGATGTTGACCACTGGGCAAGGTGCCCGAGTGCAACACCTGCTGCCAGGACCCGGACCAGACTGTGGATAAACAGCAGGACCTTGGAGAACCGATTGCACCACTTTTGCCTCGACAAAATAAGGTCAGTCTTTCCCATGTCCCTTTTCCATAGGAAAAAAATGCACCTTATGGGCCTGGCTTAGACAGTAAGACTGCTGTTCTGGATATTTCTGCCTCCAATGCTATGGAGACCTGGGCATGACTAACTGTATATGGACACTGGTCCCTTTCATTTTTAATAGATTCAGAAACTATTTGGTCTGTACTTGGATATACTTTATTTATCATTCTAGGATCTCTGATAGTATTGGCTAGGGCAGTTATAATGACAGTTTAGCAGCAAAAGGTATCCAGATCCTTCCACAAAGCTACAGCCAGCTTGTTAGCTCTGTAAAAAATGTTTTAAGGCCGGAGGGCATAAAAGTTCATAAGCTTTGAGGGTCTAAAAGAAATGACTTAAGACAGAAATACAGGTCAAAATATGGGAAATGTTTCTAATTTCTTCCCCCCTCTGTGGTATAGTTCTAATAAGCTCACAGAGCAATGACTACTAACTGTTTGGATCACAAGCTCAAGATTTTAGATTTATTCTAGTTTGGGCCAAAGACATCTTTGTCCAAACCATACATGGTTCTCTGGATAGCAGAAAAATATACATGCTTCTAACCAAAATCAGTAGTTTTGCTCGGACTCAAAGGTATGAGTCTATTCCATCTGTTTACAGATACCCGTTATCTGCTCTTTTTCCACAATATGCGTTTTTCTTTAAGTACTTAAATTTTAACTTCTGTTCCTAGTTTAAATTTATCTCAATAGGCTTCCACTTGGCTGGCAGACACATCTAAGCATGAGTTGCTGACTACAGCCTGCTCTGAATGGCGGTGAGCCCTGAACTTCCTGAAAGCTGATGTGGACCAGTTCAGCTGATATGAACGTTCCCTCTCCCCTTCAATGAAGTCTGATGAGTGTCTCATTGCCTAAATTTCCTCCCTACCTTTGGCAACCTTTCAACCTGCTTGGGCCTGGATAACAATGCCTCAATGTCAGCTGGAAGTAGTTGTGGAAAGGAACACATCGTCCCGTGCTCCCTGACCAAAATAGACTGAAAGGCTGAGACAGGGGGAAACTCCTTGGCATGGGGGACAAGATAACTACCTATAGTGCCTGTTGATATACCAGAAAGACAGGTCCAGAGTTGTCAATTAATGGATTTATTAACTTAAGTAGTTCTTAGGTCCCAATAATACCTCCTTAAAACACTGGGCAAGCAGGACCCAAGATTGGGTCCTGTCATCCGTGCTTGTGAAGTAGGAGTCAGCCATAATAAGCTAAATAGAAACAGACCACCCAAAGGAAGTTCTTCACTTCCAACCATGATCACCTGCCAGAGTAGGACTCAATAAGTTTAACAGAGGCCTGAGTCTCAGTAATTTACCCTGAAGCAATACCGGGTTGTAGGAAGAACCACAAACTGAGATTACCCAATCACCACCCAAGAAAAAAACATCCAAAAGAAGTGCCTAACCTTGTGACCTCTGTAGATAGGATCACCTGCCAGCACACACTCACCAGGACAACCTTAGACAAATGTCAGCCCATCAGGGGTCCTGAGCCTCAGAAACCCCTCACCCCCACCTTTGCTACTATAAAAACTCAACTCTAACTGAGCACCGGGCTCTCTGTTTATTACAATACATTGGGCATGTGGAGAGACTGAGTTTGCAAACTTGTATAAAATAAAGGCTCTTTACTTTTACATATGGGACTCGGTCTCCTAGTTGGTTTTGGGGAGACTTCATGGATCTGGGCATAACAAAGGTTGTCCTACAAAGAATGAGACTCTGGTGGGCACCAATGGTACAGATTATATGCAGAACACCACTGTCATCTGAGTAAGAGAGTTGAGGAACCAAAGGAACCACACCTGATTTTATGAGCCACTTGCAGCTCCTCACTCCCCACTTGGCTTCATCTCTGAGACAAGTGCCTTGCTTTCCCTAGCATTTCCCTGTGACAGAGACTTAGTCTTTTCCTACATTGGTCACCTGCCTACCTTCTATTTATTATTTCCCATGGGATATCTCTTTCTTTCAGGGATATCTTTAAAAATAAGATGAAGTCTATGGACTTTTTTTAAAAAGAAAAATGCATATTTCCACTTGCACCAAATTTTCTACTCACCTTCAGGGGCCTTGGGAGCTGTCCCTTGCTCATATTACCGATAACAGAAATTCAGACTAATATGGGACAGGCTTGAAGCTCACTGTGCCAAGGTTTTCTCATTCACAGAATAGGAGCACCATCTTTAACCACAGAGAATCAAGGTACGTATTAGATAAGGTAGCGTTTGAACACTCTAGGCTAGAGTTTTTTTTTTTAAATCAGTGGGAAGTTTGACTGATGGATCCTTAACCACATTCCCTTCAAATATTTTTTTCACAGTTTAAATTAATTTCCACTGTTTAAAGATTGAGAGTGCTCACACTTTAGAAAACCATCCCGCATTCCTAGAAACCCCGGAGGTCCGGGAACAGTGAGCCATCTTGCCACATGGACACAGGGGGCTAGGCTGGTGACACTGCCTCCTCCCTGGCTCCTTAGCTTACAGATCCTGTCATTCTGTGTGTGCTGCACCACCGGGTCCTCGGTACCTGGCTGACTGCTGCTGCCCTCTTTCCTCTGGTACCCTTTCTGCATTCACTTCCCGCTAGGCCAGGCCCATCTCTGGACCAGAGACTCCTGTGCTCTCAATGGATCCTCAGGGTTAGGAGTAAAGTTTGGCAAGGGCTGAGATGCTCTGTCCTCTGGGAGAACACCTTGCATCTCTCTAACTGTTAAATGTCCCAGTTATGATCTGAGAACTGTTTTGTAGTCTGGAAAAATTCTCCAAACCAACAGACTAATGTGGGAGTTTCTGTCACTCCACCTGTCAATGTTTCCAGCTTCTCTCTGTCCCCACTGCCAAACCACTGCCACCTGCCCAGACCTTTGAACTAGCAAATACCGATAAAATACTGTCTGCGTGCGTATTGTTTTAGATTGTGTAAATAAACCCTTGAACTTGAGAAGCAGTGGATTCTCAATTGCTCACCGCTCTTGGTGGTGGCTGTTTGTGAGTTGGGGATTCAGTGGGAATGCAGACAAATCATTGTGGGGAGGTGTGCAGGGCCAGTTAGGCTGAGTGACAGTGACGGGAGCAGGTGGGAGCAAAGTTGCTGTCACTGGCTTCTCCTTAGGGCCGAGACAGTGAGAGCATCGGGAGCGTTGGCGAGGCTCCCGGCAGGCGCTCCCTAGTGTTTGTAACTGATGTAACCGATAGACCTGAGCAGGGTCCTGCTGTCTGTTGTGAAACCAGCGCTGAGTGGGGAATCACGAACTTATAGTTTCAAAATTCAGCTTCTGGGAAATCGGTTCTGGATTTAACCACTACAGAGTAGACAGATCTCTGCGAGTGGAGCTGCCCTGGGAACACAACACTTGCTTAGCAGGTTGACGGGGTCCCTTCCTTGTGCCCCTGCAAGGAAACACGCTACTCTCTAAGCATTTTCTCCATTATATTCCAACACCACCTGGCCTTGATAAAACTTTAAGGTGTCCTGTTCTGCGGCAAATTCCTACAAACTCCATGTCTCTTTAGCATCATCGTGTTCTTAGCAACCTGCACAGCATGATGGTGTCACTACGCTTCCTGGAACCAGGGTTATGAGCCTATATAACAAATGGAAAGGTGGAATTCAAAGATAATAGGTGTATTTGAAAATCTGCACAATATAATAAATTGTAGGAGTGTTCAAAGTCATCACATCTAGGCAAGTAGTTTGGGCAGAAATGAGGAGCATTGCATGAACTGTTTGAAATCAAATATCATTGACGAAAGAGATCAATAAGAAGGATTGGATCAGTCCAGCATTGGGCAGGGTTTCTAGACTGGAATTTTCCTTGCAAGCTGTAGCTGCTTTTGTCCAAAGTTGATTGGGTTTGGATCTGGTAGAATTTTGATGTTAGTTCTTGATATCAGGCATATAAATATGAGACTCTTTCCTTTATAACGCCCTTATTTCTTTATTTCTTTATTTATTGCATTGGTTAGTGCTTGACCAAAGACTCTACATTGAATCTACAACTTCAGACTTGACAGCAGGGCCATGCGATTTTGCTGGAAATTTACACCTTAGGCCTAATTGTCTTCCTGAGTCAGAACTTTCTAAGCTAGTGTGGTGGTTTGAATGGAAATGGTCTCCATAGGCTCATAGGGAATGGTACTATTAGGAGGTGTGGCCTTGTTGGAGGTAGTATGTCACCGGGGATGGACTTCGAGATTTCAGAAGTTTAAGCCAGGCCCAGTGACTCACTCTCTCTTCCTGCTGCCTGCCAACCCAGATGTAGAACTCTCAGCTCCTTCTCCAATACCACGTCTGCCTGCATGCTACCATGCTTCCCACCATGCTGACAATGGACTAAACTTCTGAACCAGTAAGTTAACTCCAATCAAATGTTTTTCTTTATAAGACTTGCTGTGGTCATGGTGTCTCTTTACAGCAAGAGAAGCTCGAAGAAAGCTAAGTTCTGAGAACAGCATGTTTAAGCTGGTCACATCTTATGTCCTTCACACTTAAAATCTGCCAATGACTTCTCATTGGATTCAGGGAAGTGAGGAATCAACTCTGTATGTTTTCTTGACTGATCAACTACCATTAGGCTGTCTTTCCACTTCTCATAACCAAAATGGTCCCTCAACTGCCTCTCACAGCAGATTCCCTTTCCATAGGGCATTGTTTGTTCTCTACCTGGAATGATTCTCTTTTCCCACTTCACTGGCTAACAGTGGTTCATCATTTAGGCCACAGCTCAGGATCATCTGCCAGATCATAGCTCTTAATACTTTTTCTCATATGGCAATATTGTTAACTCAGGCAGCATGCTCCTGAATGGCGGAAAATGTCTGTTTTCTCCCATGGAACATATAAAAAAAAAAAACCATAATGTAACCTGGCACATAGTAGGTGCTCAGACCATATTAATGATTGAAAGGTGTTCCCCCACTGTGAGCTCATCCAGTGCTGTGACTCTAGGCCCCATCTTACAGTCAGTGACCCTCAAACAAAAGCCATCAGCTCCAAACTCATAGCATTTAAAGCAATGCAAACTGGCCTTTGTAATCCCAGAAAGTGGTATCATCATTCATCCAGTTGCCCAAGCCCCCAAACTTGGTGTTATTTCTCCTTGTATCTCTGTCACTGGACCCATCAGCTACTCTTACATCTTCCTCCCAATCTCTACTCCTCACCTGCTCCCTTGCTTCTGCATTAGCTCAAATTTTGATGTCTCCAAAGGCTTGCTCCCAGTATCCTTTTATAGGGAGAGACACTCCAATTTGTGAGAATCAATGAAGGCCACAGTAATGAAAACAAGTAGAAGTTGCTTACTCAGAGTTCAGTACTGTAAGAGAGCAGGCCTCCAGGACTTGCATTTATAGACTCAAGGCAGGCACAGGGTGTGCATATGGGGGGATAGAGTTTAATATCTCCCCTTTGCCAATGGCCACTCAGTGGTGTGGTTGATATGTGGTGTATCTCCTAGGTTCAAGTGTTAGAACTTTGTCCTCAGGGCAGCAGTACGAGAAATGGTGGGGCCTTTAAGAAGTGGGGTAGGATGGGGAAGAGGTTGTTGTTGGTCCCATAGAATAAGTTCTTTTGAGAATAAGTTGATATAAAAGAGTAAGACATTCTGTTCCCTGGTCTCTGACTCCCTGTCTTGCTGAGTGACCCTCCCCTCTCACATGCCCCACTATAGGGTAAACAGACATAAATCCCCACTAATACTAGCAGAAGTTGCAACGTTTTTAGACTTATAATATCATGAACTAAAGAAATCTCTTTTTTTCAAGTTTAGAATATTTAAATTTTATTTTGAAAATATAAAAACAACTAGAGACATGTAGAACATTTTTTATTCAGTAAAAATGAAACTATACTAGCATGGTAATGTCTGCAATGTCCATTAGATCAAGTCCTTAAAATGCTCCTAGATTTATGGGAAGTAAACATTTTATGTTTTAAAGTCATTTAAACTTTTAAGCTAAATGATTTTAACAATGTTACTACATATAAAATCACATAAACAAACAGCTCACATCACCAATTATAAGTACATATGTGTACATAGAATATGCTATTGGAATTTATAATATTGGATTTACTCAATATTTCTTATCAGTTTAGACTCAATTATCATAACTATGTCATTACTTACCTATCGTAACTTACAGGTTAACTCATCATATCTTAAATTGTCTTTAAAGAAATGTGTCAGGACACACTATACCTTCAAAGAAAAGTGAATTCTTCTTGTGAAATTTAAGTAGTTCCCAAAGAATCATTGTGATGGAATTGTAATATCTGAATGTTTAATCTCCCACGAACAAAGTTTAACTTTTTATATATCAGTGAAAATATTAAGTCTATTACACAAACCAGTCCAGATGGAACTCCTCTGCACAGGATCAGGGATTCCAGGCAGCCCAGGGATGCTGCCAGGACAAAAGGGCCAAGGTGGGGGCAGGGCGGGATGGAATATCACACAGCGAACCTGGCAGCACAATCTGAAGGAGCCCGCATTCCCTTCAGAAATCTCTTTTTTTTAAAAAAAAAAAAAAAAAAAAAGAAATTACCCAACCTCAAGTAGTTTGTTATAGCAATGGAGAATGGGTTAATACACATAACAACTCATTTCCAATGAATGGGAAGTAGTGATGCTGTGTGCTTGGCATATGCAGGTTATTAATGGTGACAGAGGGTCTCTTCTGAGCTCTGTTTGGAGCATCGTTGGTTCTCTGGGCTAGTTGGAGGAAGTAGATTGAGCTGAAGTTGTTATAGTGGAAGGGGACAGTCACAGAGAAAATGTTTGAGACTCCCTGAATTGCTCCAGCTCTGCACAGCGCAGGAGCACATGTTTTGTGGATGAAGTAGCCTTTGAGATGACCTCAGATCAAGCTACCATCTGAGTATAAATCCATGAGAAATCCTGAGTAAAAACCATTGCTGTGCATGCTCAGCATCCAACCTGTGAAAGGCTGTGGTAGAAAAGGAAAAGGCAGCTGGTTTTATAACTCAACGTGCGGTGACTGCCACGGGGTCCTTGAGCGCTGCTGTGATGTGGAAGGAGCAAGCCAGAGGGATTGTCGAGACTGGTTGTCATCCACATGGGACTTCATTGTCAGATCCACAGTCACGCCAAATAGCAGCCCACATTTCCATGCCTGGCTTTGGAGAATCACCCTGGCGTTCTTCAAAGTTTAAAATGTGATGAGAAACAAACTAACAAATCTAAGCCTCCACAAGCAATGTAAAGAAAACTGCTAAGCACATCCTCAGGACGAAGAAATTTCAAAAGCGTTTGAGTACATTAGAACTTGAGGGAACAAGATGGTCGAGATGGAGGAAGGACAGAGATGAGAGCAAGGAAAGAGACATCTTGATTGAGGGAGCCATTAAGGGGCTAGCAAGAAACCTGGCTCTAGAGAAATTCCCAGGAATCCACAAGGATGACCCCAGCTGAGACCCTAAGCAATAGAGGAGAGGGTGCCCAAACTGGCCTTGCCTGTAGTCAGATGATGAATATCTTAAATGTCACCATAGAATCTTCATCTTGCAACTGATGGAAACAGAGGCAGCAACCCACATTAGAGCACCTCACTGAGCTCCAAAAGTCCAGTTGAAGAGTGAGAAAATGAGCAAAGAAGTCAAGAACATGATGGGGACACCCACTGAAACAGTCTACCTGAGCTAATGGGACCTCACCAACTCCAGCTAGACAGGGAAGGAACAAGCATAGGACCAAACTAGTCCCTCTGAATGTGGGTGACAGTTGCATGGCTGGGACAGACTGAGGGGCCACTGGCAGTGGCACCAGGATTTATCCCTACTGCTTGTATTGGCTTTTTTGGAACCTATTCTCTTTGGATGGATGGCTTACTCAGCCTAGATATAGTAGGGAAGGCCTGGGACCTTCCCCAGAGCAATGTGCCTTACCCTCTCTGTGGAGTGGATTGTGGGGGGAGGTATGGGGAGGGAATGGAGAGAAAGGGGAAACTTGGATTGATTGGTATTTGTAATGAAAAAAGAGAGTTGGTTTTCATTAAAAAATAAAATCTTTAAAAAAAAGAGAGAAAAGAAAGAAATGCCAGATCTCGCTGGGCAATAGTGGTGCATGCCTTTAATCCCAGCACTTGAGAGGCAGAGGCAGGCGGATCTCTGAGTTTGAGGTCAGCCTGGTCTACAAGAGCTAGTTCCAGGATAAATTCCAAAACTATGGAGAAACCCTGTCTTAAAAAACAAAACAAAACTAAACTAAACAACAAGCCAGCTCTAAACAAAGGCTCCAACTTGACACCCTTGGAAATCATCTCAGTTTCCATCTGTTGTGATTACAAGATCCATTTTTATTCTTTATTAGCAAAACAAACCATTTTTTTTTCAGTTAATTTTATTACTGTGATGAAATAGCATGACCAAAGGCAACCGGTAGAAGAAAGAGTTTGAGTTACTGTTCCATGAAGCTGGAAAACAATGTTAAGAAAGTCATGGATGCCAGTGGGGCAAGGAAACTGGCTGATCACATCTTCATCCACGTACAGGAAGCAGAGAGCAAGAGTGTGAGTCTGACTGGAGAACGGAGCTGGGCTCTAAGCTCTCAAAGCCTGTCCCTGGTGACACGCTACCTCCGCTACCTCTGGTAAGTGTGCACTGTACTGCCAAAGGTTGCCCAACCTCTCCAAACAGCCCTGTCCAACTGGGGACCAAGTGGGACATTTCTCATTCCAACCACCACACTGTGAGAAACTTAAAAGGAAAACCTGAAGATTAACTATCATGTATATTAATAAGGAAGCCGAGTCTCAGAGGAGGAGCTGTGTCTTAGCTAATGGGGAGATCCAGAGTTAGACTGTAGGTTATTAGAGATCCCATCCCTTGCTACTTGCCCCAGGTGCCTCCTTAATTTGCATAACAATCCTTATAATGATCCCATGGGCAACTGATCTTCCTGAACACATACCATATTAAATACTTAATTTTCTTGCTGATCACACAAGGTAGGTGTTATTTTTCTTTTCATTTTACTGGGGGAAAAAGAAAACTGAGGTATTGAGGGGCTAAGGAACTGGCTTGAAGCCAGAGACAGAGGGTCCCTGGGCTCTGAGTCCCACTCTGTCCTCTGGACCTGTTCTCTCCAGGATGAGGAATAGGAGGTGACAACCTGCTCGAGTAATTGGAGGCTCCGTCTTTCTGATTTCCCTTTGACACCACAGCCAGTTAGCCAGGGCTCCTCTCCCCTAAGCCCCGCACTGTGGCCAGGTCTGGTGCAGGCAGCCCCTGGAGGGTCAGCTCTACACGGTGGACCTCCTCCGGCATGACTGTTTCCGTACGCCAGAAGCGTGGACAAGAAGCTGCTATCCTCCGTCTTGTGGTTTGGAGTATCTGGACTAGGTATGCAGACTAGGATTCCCTCTGGAAAGGGATGGAGCTGTGGGTGCGATGGGAAGAGAAAACAGGATGAGGCAGGCTCTTCTATCACTGCCACCTAGTGTGACACTCTGAAGAGCATTCAGATTCTGCGTGTGGCATCCTGGGATATTATGAAGAACAGAAACACCCCCATGTTACAGTATAGTAACATAACTTTAAGTAAATCCAAATATTTAAAAATTACAAGTCTGTATTTATATTCTTACTCGGAGCACCATAAACGTTAGTGGAGAACAGTGGCATGCTGGTCAGTGCTCAATGAGCAGCCCAGGAGGGTGCAGGTGAGATGAAGGTGGTGTGGAGGAAGCCAGGAGGCCAGCACTTGGCTGGTTTCCAACGCTACTGTAGCCGAATACAAGAATAGCAGCTGAAAATCTTTGCGCATGGAATTAGTTCTCAGGAGCCAGGCGAGTCAGCTACAGCCAGTGGCCATGCTCCCAATGTCATCCAGCGAGCATGTGTCAGAGGCAAACCTGGCTGCAGAATCTAGAATCTTCTTGGCTCTGCTGCTTCCGGGCCAGGCTGTCTATTTCCAGAGCTGTGGCATTAATCCAGGAAGTTCATGAACATGGCACAGTAGGCTTAAGTAATTCTGACACACTGGTGGTTAAACTCTGTCTGTGGTTGTAATTTGTCACGGCTCACTGGGCCCCCAAAGCTGTATTCCAGTCTGGTCTCCATTTAAGCACCCCATTCTCAGGAATATGGGCCCCTCCCTCATTTGCATGTAGGATATCTTATATCAAGAACATTTCTGATTTCCGTCACCCACTGTTCCCCTTCCTCTGCTCTCCAGAACACTGGACCTGCATGCTAAATAGAGCCAGGGAGCACATTAGATACACAGAGAAGCAGCTGTGTCAAAGCAAGCAGGAGTCCCAGCAACCACATACTGCTTATAATGGAGATGTTATACAATCTTGGTAAAATTTTGCAGACACCTAGCTTCCTTTATGGCTAAGCATTACTGAGCCTAGACTGACGAAACCCTTCAATATATTCTAAAATCATAATGTTAAATCTAAGGTTTTAATGCAACCCTGTGGCTTTAGACCTGGATCAGGGGGGAAAACTTTAGACACCTAGAGAGGCCACAGGAGAGTGAGCGTGTCTCCTTCTCTGAAGGAGATGCATAGAGTTATTGAGCTGGGAGTTCCTCAGTGTATGGCAGTGCAGGCTGTAGGTGCCTGTCCCACATTCCCCAGGCACCCTGACAGATAGTTGCTTAGTGTGAGCTCCATTGTCTCTGGCTGGGAGTGTTGTTTGATCATGAAGTGTGCTTGGCTATGTACTGGGTACATGGTGAGCTAGGAACTTTGGGAAGTTACATTTAGAAGTAACTATTATGTGACTTCTCACCGCAATTCTATTATAATCAATACAAGTATAGGCTCCTAATTTCATAAATAAACACTAAAGGGAATTCAGATAGATTGTGAGAAAATAACAGCGAGTGGAATCGTCAGGGAAAGGAACAGAGCTGGTAGAATTATGTGTATATATATATATATAGTATTTATTACTGTATATACACATATGTATATGTACATATATATGTTACTTAGTAGAGAGGCTTACAGGCTGTGTCAAGGAATCCAATAACGCACATTCTGGTGAAAAGGCCAAGAATCCAGTATATGTTCCGATCACGAGACCGGATGTCTCAGTCCCAGGCTGGTGCTGGAGTGCCTGATAAATTCTTAGGGAGTTGATCATCTTCAGTCTGCATTGGAATCCTGAAGAAGTAAGTTCTGACGCCACTGAAGGATTGTCAGTCTAAGCAACAGGACAGATGAACTTGCCAACAAGAGTCAGGGCAAGCAGTCAAAAAGCAAAAGCTTCGTGCCGGGCGGTGGTGGCGCACGCCTTTAATCCCAGCACTTGGGAGGCAGAGGCAGGCGGATCTCTGTGAGTTCGAGGCCAGCCTGGTCTACAAGAGCTAGTTCCAGGACAGGCTCTAAAAATGCTGCAGAGAAACCCTGTCTCGAAAAACCAAAAAAAAAAAAAAAAAAAAAAAAAAAGCAAAAGCTTCTTTCTTGACCATGTCTTTTCATGTGGGTAGCCTAGATTTAGGCTGGGTGTTTCACATCAACTGATCCTATCAAGAAAGTCCCTCATGATGTTGCATTTTGTTGATTCCATATGAAGTCAAGTTGACAACCAAGATTAGCCATTACAACGAGTGACTTCAATGCTCTATACTCATCTACAGATGCATCGTTCACCAACACAGAATCTGCAGTGTTGAACTATACCGTCATCGAATGGCTTCACATGTAATATCTGTCCAGCAGACACAGAACACACATTCTTTCCAGGAGCCTGTGGGGTTCTCTCTAAAGTGAGTTACTTTGCATGGCTCAAAGTGGGCCTTAGGAGAAGAAGGGAAAGAATGGGCCTCATTCCTCGTTTCTTATCAGATCACAGTGGAACAAAATTAGAAACTAACATCCCAAGAAACCCCAGAAAGAAGCACAAATACTTGGAGACTGAAAAATGTGTTTGCAGATGAGCTGAAGAAACCAAGGAGAAAATGTAGCAGGCGATTTTCCAGAATCAAGTGATGATGGTTTCCCAGAGTGTGAGAAACTTGGGAGCAGCTGGGGCAGTTTCAGGAGTGAAGGATAGCGCTGGCAGTCAGTGGTTCTCAGCCTTCCCAATGCTGCCCCCTTAACACAGTTCCTCATGCTGCGGGGACCCCCAACCATCAACTTATTTTATTGCTACTTTATAACTGTAACTTTGTTGCTGTTATGAATCGTGATGTAAGTATTTTTTGGAGAGTGAGATTTCCCAACAGGGTCGTGACCCACAGGTTGAGAACCACAGCTGTACACTTCCATTTAAAGAGCAGAGAGGGGCTCTTGGGTGAGAACGCCAGCTCTGCAAGTATGAGGGGCTCACTGAGTCACCAGCACCCATGTGAAAAGTAGGGTGTGACACATCTGTGCTTGTCCCTATGGGGAACATAGGATCACCAGGGCTTAGCTCCAGGTTCAGTGTGAGGACATGTCAAAGGAGTATAAGTGGGGAGTGCTAGAGCGGTCTTGTTGCACCCACCCCCCTACCCCCCCACGTGCTCATACACACACACACACACACACACACACACACACACGTGCTCATACACACACACACGTGCTCATACACACACATACATGCGTGCACACACACACACACAAAGACACTTGAAGATTCATTTAAAGGAACAGGGCAAGACTATGGCTATTTTGTAGCAATTTTACAGTTGCTATGAGATCGGCGTATTGCCAGCCCAGCCTGAGTGTGAAAGAACAAATTGCACACTGCACCGTGGGAGAAACCGTGGCTCCAGTTCCCTCAGGTTTGCACACATTTCTCCTGTACTCCGGCTGCACACGTTCCCGCCTCTTGGGAAACAGCAGAGTGAACCACAGGTTTCAGGGAGAAGCGATCATTTCCAGCCTATTTGCAGCTTGTTCTGAGTCACGTTTTCGCTGGGGGAAGCTTTCCTCATCCCTCAGGAGTGAATTTTGCCGGCAACTTTCCATTTTTGTTGCCCTGATTGCCTCGTTTATGCTGGAAATCATTGATTTGGTATTTAGGAAATTGCCATGTTTGGGACAGCAACGATTGTAGTTAATGGGTTGATGAGTTTTAAACTTGCTATTTAAAAAACACATTTAAAAAAAGGCCCTTTACATTTCAACCCATCGTTTGCTGGGTTTAGGGTAATGAGGAGCAGTGACCTCACATCATTTATTTCTACACTCTGCATCTAACCAACCTGGAAGACCACATTTATCTCATCTTCTCTTGGGAATAGCTCGGTACTTAGTGAGTGGATTGAGTAAATCACTCTGTAAACGTCTAGTGCCATCTTCCCGGATGCCGGATCTTGTTGGATGGGGTCATCCCTGGTACTATACTCTGACCCTTCGCTCTGACACTTCCTGTCTGCCAGGCCTGCTGATGGCTTTGGGAAATGGATGCTTAAAGCCTCCTCTGTGTCCATGCTGGGTCACCTGGATCCTTCCCGGGTTGACTCAGGAGCAGGGGTGATCAGGAAGGGCTGAGCTGTGGACAGCTAAGTGCCCACTCAGCTCCAGACACATTCATTTCTAATCTTCCTTCTAGAGAAATCCCCAGTGAGCTCAGGACTGGAGGAAAACAGGCACCAGAATGCTGCTGTTGTCAAAGACCCATCTCAGTTGGGCGGTGGTGCAGGCCTTTAATCCTAGAGCCAGGCAGTTCTCTGTGAGTTCAAGGCCAGCCTGTACTACAAAATGAATTTCAGGACAGCCAGAACTATAAAGTGAGACCGTGTCTCAAACTCTCTCTTTCTCTCTCTCTCTCTCTCTCTCTCTCTCTCTCTCTCTCTCTCTCACACACACACACACACACACACACACACACACACTCACACACATACACACACTGTCACACACATGCTCACCTCCCAAGTGCTTCTCTCCCGACAGGGACAGTGGGAAAGAGTCAGGTAGATGACTCTGTCTTGGTCAGGCTCCTCACATACTGTTGTGAGGGTCTCTGCCAGCTGACAAGGCTTTTGGGTGGTGGGCTCCTATCTCACTGGTTGACAATTAGCTTCCCTCTGGGTGGCTTCTTAGCAGAGGTTTTCATTAGCAGGCAGGGGCTAATCTCATTAAGAATTGATACTGGTAGATCTATTTTTACTGCAGCTGGAGGAAGGAAAAGGTTAGATCCTTGCAGAGCCATTCATATGTATGACTTCCCTGCCCCAGAAACCCCTTCGGTGGCTCTTCGGTCCTGGGTACAGGGCAGCTTGGGCTTTAGAGGAAGGGAAGGAAGCTACGCAGTGATTACCTCCTCTCCTTGCCTTCTGCTCATGCCACACATGTACACACTCGCTCACACTACACATACGCACACATGCTCACACACACTACTTACACTCGAATACACTACACACACACACTGTCCTGTGGCTGGGGAGATGAGCGAGTTGCTGGAGTGCTTGCCCTAAAATGTGAGGGCCTGAGTTTGACCCCAACAGTTGTGCCTGCCTGTGATCAACAGTCGTGCCTGCCTGTGATCAACAGTCGTGCCTGCCTGTGACCAACAGTCGTGCCTGCCTGTGATCAACAGTCGTGCCTGCCTGTGACCAACAGTCGTGCCTGCCTGTGATCTTGGTACTGAGGAGGTGAAGACAGGTGGATCCCTGACGCTACTGCTCAGCTAGTCTGCCTGAATTGGTGGGCCCAGCTCCAATTAGAAACCCTGTCTCAAAAGTAAGGTTGAGAGACATTGAGGATGTTACCAAATGTTGATATTCTTACCTCCACATGCATGTCCTCTCCTCTCTCTCTCTCTCTCTCTCTCTCTCTCTCTCTCTCTCTCTCTCTCTCTCTCTCTCTCTCTCACACACACACACACACACACACACACACATTTATGGAGGCATAAATGACAACCACCTTAAAGGCTCCCATGGATATTAAATAGAAAAGTGTGTATAATTTCCAGTTTTTGAGGCTGAAGCATTTGATAGATATTTCTTTTATGTGGAACACTGTGTGGGGCAGAGTAAGCAATGCGATATTTTGCTAAAGGAAAGGTTACTACATTATTAACTTCATATACCATTGTGTAGTCAAGTACTTTGCTCTTTAATTCATGCAGTAATTTTTTAAGGGGAAGATTATTATCTATCTTTCAGAGATGTAAACTACTCAGGAGGTTGAATCAGAAGGATCACAAGTTTTGACATCAACCTGGGCTATTAACAAAAATATCTCAAAAAGTAAAATGAAAGACGGGTAGTTTTACTCAAGGTTGCACCCTGGGAGTCATGTCATATCAGAATAAATGCTAGAGTCCACTATTTCCTCTCCTCAAACAAATTGAGTTTTGGAGTTTCCTGTCACATACACACACACACACACACACACACACAAACACACAATTCCATGAGTCTCAACAAAGATTATTATCTACCTTTCAGAGATTTAAACTACTGTGGAGGTTGAGTCTGGAGGATCACAAGACAAGATATACACTTGTACTTAGGGTCACTAAACAGTCCTTCAGTCCTCATGGTTCTTTGAATTTGCTTGGTGTCTGTTGTAATGCCTCCTTTTTCATCTTTAATTTAGATCCTCTCTCTTTCTGAGAGGTTCTTGATAGAGCCCTCTGGGACACTCTCAGCCCCTCTAACTCTGACTTCTGTAACACATATATCCTCTTAGGGCAGTGAACTTGCCTGCAATTTTCCTTAGCGAATGGATGCCCTATGGCATCAATAGCTCCAACTTCCTGTGGTCCACATTGTAACCCAGGCTTCACCTTTACAGCTTCATGCAATAGACTTTACGGGACTGTGTTCAGGGGATCCGAGTCTCCATGACCCCCTCACAAGCCAATACCATAAGGATGATGATGCCTGCTCAAGGTGTAGCCTTGCTCCCTTGGAGCACAGTTGCTATGTGCATTCTAAGCCTAACACCAGATCTCTCCTGGACTAATGTGAAGAGACATTTCATCCACAAAGAAATGATAGCCAGACACAAAAATGAGAAGCAACCTGATAAAAATGAAAACCACCTGTAGTCAATAGGCAGCCACAAAGAAGGGTCATTTTAGGGTGGCTGGCTGTTGGGAAAAAAAGGCTAGGGGCTACAGCCTTTGCTCACCATAGCTTTCTCCCAGGAAAGAACAGCGAGACAGGAAGACTGAAGCCTAGCAGTAGATAGATTCACAGAAGCAATGACTGTGGGACTTTCTCCTTTCTAGTATAGTCTTTATTTTATGTTTTCTATTATCATTATATAGTTACAGATTTTATTTTATTTTATGTATGTGAATATTTGCCTGCATGTATTTGCACAGTGTATTGTTTGTGGAAGCCCAAAGAAGGCATTGGATCCCCTGGAACTTGAGTTACAGAGAGCTGTGAACTTCTACGTGGTACTGGGAACAGAACTCAGGTCTGCTGCAAAAATTCCAATACCAACTCTCCAAATTCTGTAATGTTCTTAGATACCTTTAATTATGAATAATGGCTATAACAAAGGTGAAGAGGAGAGAAGGAGACCTCCGGTTCCACTTAAAATCACAGAGCTAGCCGGGTGGTGGTGGCACACGCCTTTAATCCCAGCACTCGGGAGGCAGAGGCAGGTGGATCTCTGTGAGTTCGAGACCAGCCTGGTCTACAAGAGCTAGCTCCAGGACAGGCTCTAAAGCTGCAGAGAAACCCTGTCTCGAAAAACAAAAAAAAAAAAAAAAACAAAAACAAAAACAAAAAAATCACAGAGCTCACTGAGATGACATGAACAAGGTCCACCCTACCTAGTTAAGACAGTAGTGGACAAGAAATTATCAATGGGATTAAATGACGGCAGACATATCCAGTAAATGTGATGGGGATTTGATTGTTTAATGAATCGTATGGCTGATGAATATGTGGAGACGATTCCCAGGGCAGTGTAATAATGTTTGAATGCCGGCCACACCAGTAAACACTATCACCAAGTTAGAGGCCTGGGGATGAGTTATAACAATAGCTTCTCTTCAGAAACACACAGCCCTCCATAGAGGGCTCATTTCACTAAGATGTTAGAATCAGGCCATGCATGCTTTCATATTAAACTTTCGCTAAATAAACAAATACTCAAAAATGAGTTCTCATATGTTCTCAAAATAGGAGTAATGTATCTTTTTAAAAAATTCTAAAAAGTTGTTGGGTGGTGGTGGCACACGCCTTTAATCCCAGCACTTGAGAGTCAGAGGCAGGCAGATCTCTGTGAGTTCAAGGCCAGCCTGGTCTAAAAAGTGAGTGCACAGAGAAACCCTATCTCAAAACAAACAAACAAACAAACAAACAAATCTAAAAAGCAGAAAAGGGAGATTTATTCAATGTGACTTTGTTGGAAAGAGGGTAGAGAGCCAGTGACCCCTTCAAACACCTTTAAATGGCTTCTTTTTCTAATCTTTTTCAATGTTACTTTTCTTGGCTAATATTATTTTCAAGTTTTATGAGTTAAAACAGATTTTCTTGTAGCAAGCTTTCTTACTGGAACATCTTTGGAATGCCAACCCACAAATAATGACTCAGAGACTTGTTATTAATTATGAAAGCTTGACTTTTAGCTTAGGCTTATTTTAACTAGCTCTTATATCTTAAAGTAACCCTTATTTTTAAATCTATGTTCTGCTACATGGTGTTACCTCTCTTTCATCTTGCACCTCCTATTTCCTCTCCATGTCTGTCTCCTGACTCTGTCTTTCTTATTCCCAGAGTCCTCCTGCCTAACCTCTTCCTGCCTAGCTATTTATGGGCCACTCAGCTCTTAATTATATAACATTTTTAAAAAATATTTATTTATTTATTATGTATACAATATTTTGTATGTGTGTATGCCTGCAGGCCAGAAGAGGGCACCAGACCCCATTACAGATGGTTGTGAGCCACCATGTGGTTGCTGGGAATTGGACTCAGGACTTTTGTAAGAGCAGGCAATGCTCTTAACCTCTGAGCCATCTCTCCAGCCCTAATTATATAACATTTAAGGATTAAAACTTTACATTGTATTTTAAAAAGAGCTTTTTAGGTGCAATACCTTAAACAAGAGTAAAAACATATATACAGTATACTTAAACAAAAATAACCTTAAATTTTTATCAATGTACAAAAATTCATACCTATGTCAGATATTTGAGATTAGTGACTGTTTAAATGTAGATTCAACAATTCACCCTTTTATCCCATCATTTCTATACTATATCTGTCATTTTCCCTTCAGAAAGAGAGCCCTGAATTTAAACTCCTTTGTTTAGCCTTTTCCCTGATCATTGCCAATAACAACTTGTAACCACCGCCCCCCCCTCCCCAATCTATGATGAACATCCATAATGCAGCAAATGACCAAAACCACCCACCCCACATCTTGGGAATGTGGGGATCATAATCTCTAGACTGCTTCCTATTGTCTGGGGGCAATAACATATTGGGAATATTCTTTTAAGGTGTGTTACTTTTTGTTTATGTTGCATTTGTTTAATTCTGTGAAGTTGTGATACTTTGCTTGTCTCAAACACCTGATGGTCTAATAAAGATCTGAATGGCCAATGGCGAGGCAAGAGAAAGGATAGGTGGGGCTGGTAGGCAGAGAAAATGTAGCCTGACAAGGAAGAGGACATCCGGGGCCAGCCAGTCAGCTACACAGCAATCCATGGAGAAAGAATAAGACTTAAAGAAGTAAGAAAATGAGAAAAACACAGAGGCCAAATGGTAGATGGGATAATATAAGAAAAGCAGGCAAGAAACAAGCCAAGTTAAGGCCGGGCAATTATAAATAAGAATAAGACTCCATGTGTGATTCATTTGGGATCTGAGTTGTAGCCCCCTCCAAAGCCAAAGAACATAATATCATACTCCTACAATGGCATCTTTAGGGGACCCTGAGAAAATTGGGGGTCAAGTCCCTTAGAGATTTGATCAAAGAATAATAGGACCAAAAATAATAGTTGTATTATTTTTTGTTTCGTTTCTGTATGATGGGAAAATATAGTGCTACTAGAAAGGGGGGTGAGGCTGCATGTCAAAGAATCCCAAGCTAAGTCCAAAATATTTCAATTATATTTCTTTATTATAAGGGGCAAACCCATGGAACAGGAGCAAGAAGTCCAACCTCAGGTGTGTAATGTGGAAACGAGAGAGAGAGAGAGAGAGAGAGAGAGAGAGAGAGAGACGATCGAGACTGAGACGGAGAGAGATTGGAGGAAACGAGCAGGAGAGACGGCGGAGAGATGAGAGATGAGAGCGGAGTTATACCTGAGCTGGATATGAGAGAGAGATGAGAGTGAGGAGAGGAGAGAGAGAGAGGGAGAGAGAGAGAGAGAGAGAGAGAGGAGAGAGAGAGAGAGAGGAGCAAGGGGGCAGAGTCAGAGAAGCCATGCCATGTAGCCCTGCTGGAGACAGACACCGGACCAAACTTTACTTGGTAAGCCACAGTCATGTGGCAATACACAGATTAATGGAGATTGGTTAGTTTAGGATATGAGAGTTAGCCAGAAATATGCTTAAACTATTGGCCAAACAGTGTTGCAAATGATATGGTTTCTGAGCAATTATTTCGTGGTCTGGGTAGCCAGGAATGAACAAGTGGCCTCCTACAACAGTATAGAGCTTATCTGAGGTCTTGGCTGGATAGTCTGGGAGACTGGACCATCTCAGCTAGCAGTTTTGAAGTTGATGCAGAATTTTGAGAAAACTGCAACAGAGCCATTCTGGGAGCTTGGATCACCTGGAGATACTTGTCTTTATTGTTCCCTGTTCATTGTTGTTGTTTGAAAATACATAAACTTTTAAGTTTAATATTTATATCTGTATTAACACAAGTATGGAAATATGCAGTGTGCACAAGTCAGTTAACGATAACTTTTTGTTCTATGTTTGAGCAGGTAAAAGGTATCTTTCAACTTTATAAGTTTGTTTGGGCTGTATAACCGAAGCCCTATCATGCTGTATAAAAGGGTGACATGTGATAATGAGTCGTGAGAGTCACGAGGAGTCTTTAGTTAACAAGATTTATCATGTCTTATCGAGTCTCGGAGCTGTCCCCATAGCAGAAGGGTCAGCACACATGTCACCTGTCCTGTCAGCTTTTTTGGCTTCTTTTTTTATGTCTGTAGTCAAGATCTTAGAAGGTCTCTGTCTTGTTAGGGTTGCTATTGCTGCAATGAAACACCATGACCAAAAGACAAGTTGGGGAGTAAAGAGTTTATTTGGCTTACACTTGTGCCTTGTTGTTCATTACCGAAGGAAGTCAGGGCAGGCACTCCAACAGGGCAGGATCCCGGAGGTGGGATGCATAAGCCATGAAGGGGAGCTGATTACTGACTTGCTTCCCCTGGCTTGCTCAACCCACTTCCCTGTAGAACCCAGGACCAGCATCTTAGGGATGGCACCTCCCCCACTGAGCACTAATTGAGAAAATGCCTTACAGATGGATCTCATTGAGGCATTTCCTTAACCGAGGATCCTACCTCTGATGACACACAATGCCAGCCAGTACAGCTTCCCCCAATCAGTTATGATCTTCATTAATTCTGAAGTGAATCATAATTTTTTTGCTGCCTGTGGAAACAAAGGCATAACCTCTCTCACAATGCAACATATTTCCTGGCTTCCATCTTGAAGCCAAGACATTTCTAAGGTGTATAGACTGGTTTAATTCAGCAGTCGCTTCTATAAGTCAGTGTCTCTCAGAGACTGCCATTTGGTCATCATCATTCAAAAACTTCCAAGCCAACAAGACACTGTGCAGGATCCAGATGCCCTGTGTATTTCTCAAATTTTTATGACTTTTTAAAAATATTACTTTACTCTTTCTTTAAAGACTATTATTTTAAACTATTTTCTCTATGAGTATCTATAATATTTTCTTTCTTTCTTCAGCATTTAAGCATGTTTTTAAACTTATTATATCTGTTCATTTTTTTTTTTCCTGTCTGGATCTGACTTTCTGTGTTTCTGCACTCTCCTCTGACTGTGTGAGCCAAATCATAAACTGCTAGGCTGCCATCGCATGGCTTTACTTAGCACATTAGTGTTTGGTAGGCTGCTGGTGGGCTCCACCCCCTAGGTCTGCAGGCAGCAACAAGAACAATGCCTAACTGCCCTGGCTCTGATAAACTGTTGAGTCCAAGGTGCAGCAGAAGTTTGTACCTAGCACATTGACTGCTCAAGGGCTCTGCTGCATAACAGCTGCGCCTCTGTAAGGAACAATCACTGGTTACTAGGAAGCCCTGTTTTTCTTTCTTTCTTTCTTTCTTTCTTTCTTTCTTTCTTTCTTTCTTTCTTTCTTTCTTTCTTTCTTTGTTTTAAGATTTCTCAGGTTCTATGTGGAAATGTGTCCCATGTTGGGTGTCATATATAGCAAGTTTTCTTTTTGGACTACTAGCCTGCAAATAATGACCCGGCAACTTATTAATAATTATGAAAGCTTGACTTTTGGTTTAGGTTCATCTCAGCTAGCTCTTATACCTTAAATTAAGCCATATTTTAAAATCTATGTTCTGTCATCTTGCACCTCTCTTCCATCTTGCACCTCTCATTTCTTCTCTGTGTCTGTCTGGTGACTGTCTTCTTCCTCTAGTCCTCTCTGTCTCTGGAAGTCCTGCCTAACCTCTTCCTGCCTACGTATTGGTCAGTCAGCTTTTTATAAACCAATCAGAAGGTGCCTGGGCAAAGATACATCTTTACAGTGTAAATAAATATTCCACAACCATTTCTATCAAAGGTTTCTATTAAACCTTTTAAACTGTGAAAAACTGTTGGTTTAAGAGGCTGAACATGACCCCCACACTCTGGAAGAGGTTCTAGTTTGGTTTTGTTGCTTCCTTTCTACTCACACTAGCATGGGGGAGAGGCAGATCGCAGAGACCAGAAACAAGTTTATTTATTTGAAAGCTTGGATTTCTGGTCACCTGATGGAAAGCACATGAGTTGGGGAGACTCAGAGTTCATCTCAGAGAATGGCTTTTGAAAAAGTTTTAGTCCTTGGTGCTTCCTGGCCTCTGAAAAAACAATCTTGCCAGAATCGAATTTCCGGCCTCCTTCTTCTTCAGCCCCAGGCTGTGATGTTTGCCTGTGGAAGCTTGCAGTAGGCCATGACATTTCAGGGAAGATTGCTAGCCAAAGGCTTTCCCTGAGAACTTTGAAGACTCCAAAGTGAACCCTGCCCCCATCTAAGGAGATGCTTCTTTATAGCCAAGGTTCTGAATTCATCTGAATCAGTAACTTGCTGCTTTCTGAGGAAAGGGAACTGCTCATCACCAAGGGCAGGGTCAAAGTGGAGGAGCAGCAAGGTGGTAGAATGACTGCCATCAGCCTTCCTGCTCCACAAATATGCTGTCTTTCTGTGTCAGGACGCCCAGGAATATGCTCACCAGACTCCTTCAACCTTTTGAGCCCTTGAGCAGGAACTGGGTAGAAAGAAAGGTGAGAATTTCCTCAGGCATGTTTTCTAGGGCTGCCGTAGCAAATTATACACTCGGTGGCCCAAATAAAAACATTTCCTTTCAGTTCCAGGGGCACAGAAGGCCTAAGCAAGTTATTAAAAGAGGGGTGCTTCCTCTGGAAATCTCTGAGGAGGGAAGAATCTGTCCCTTGCTTCTTCCAGTTTTCAATCTTCCTTCCCCACTGTGTTGCCCTTTTACATATTGCTTCTCTCTGCCTTTCTTGTAGCAAGACACACAGGGTTGCTGTAAGGTCCCCTGGATACTACAAATTCATGTTCTCAAGACCAAGGCAGGAGAATAGAGTGCACGCACGCACGCGCGCGCGCGCACACACACACACACACACACACACACACACACACACACACACACACCAGCGAGAGAGAGAGAGAGAGAGAGAGAGAGAGAGAGAGAGAGAGAGAGAAGAGAAAGAGACAGGCGAGGAAGAGAAAGACGAGCCTTGTACAATCATTACAAAATCAGCACAGGAAACAAACGAGTTGGCAAAGGAAAAGGCCATCAGTCAAGGCAGACCATGTGGCTAGTAGCTGACATATTGGAAAACACAACATAGAGAAGTGTTTGAAGACTGTGTCAAGCAACAGTTAATTATCTGGTGGCCTGGCTCAATAAATCTTAGCTACTATTATTGCCACTGGTACAATAAAGGAAAAAATGATAAGAGTCTCACCCTGGGATAGTACTGGAATGAATCTTCCAGACCAGAATCAAATACTAATTAATTCCTGGAAGAGTCCAGAGGGAGTATTGTGCTACAAGGAAGTAGCTGTTCAATAAATCTCCATCCAACCTGTTAATTGCATTCATTAATTCTTTTATTGGTTTCTGGGTCTTCTGTTAGCTTAACCAATGTGATGGAAATGTTAAAACTTCTTCCTCTTCTCATGAATTTGTGCTTTTCTTGTGTGTCTATATGTACACTTCATGTATGTTGAAGTTAAAGTATAGGTGCATACCGTGTCATAATGGTTTTCCCTTTTACCATTCACTGCTTTTCTTTATCCCTGGTAATAGTTTTTGCTTTGACTTCTACTTTGTCTAATATAGATGATGTTTTTATAGCTGTCTTTTTGTTAATACTATATTGGGATACATTTTTTCCCATTCAAAAGACTTCAGACCTTTATGTTTTTAAGAGATCTGTCATCAATGACATGTAACTAAATTCTTATCTAATCTCACAATCTCTATATTTTAATTCTAATCCACTTACGTTAGATATTATCTGCATGACTTTCAGTGTGATGGTTAGTACTGTCAACACCTATTTAGACTGCGGCTCATCTTTGAGAATGTCTGTGAAGGATTGTCTTGATTACTATATTGACATGGGAAGACTCATCTTGGGATCCTGGACTGTGTAAAATGGAGAAAGCAGGCTGGGTGCTAGTATGGATGCATTAACTGCTCTCTTCTCTTGACTGGGTTGTAACGTGACCAGTTCTCTCATGTTTCTGCTGCTGTGACTTCCCTGCTGGGATGGACTGTAACCTGGAACTCTGAGCATATGCCTGGTATTTCATCACAGCAACAGAAAAAGAAGCTAAGATGATTGTATAAAGTTTGCAGCAGATAGTTAAGTTTTAGTATTTATATTAGTTCCTCAAGATAATCAATTCCCATTTCCTTTCTGCCTGGTTTTATCTTGTACTTTATTGCCATGTTGAATGAAATTTATAGTTTTATTTATCTCTTTCAGCATCTGTGATAGTCTGTTATTCTAGAAGACACACACCTTTATGCTTTTAACAACTGGAATTTTTGAAGGACACATTTCTTTTCCTTTTGGGGACTGCATTTTTTAGTGACTAGATTTAAATTAAGCATTTTCAAGCAGACTTTTACAAGAGTGATATTCTGCCTTTAGTGTGTCATATTTGGTGAACTATGGTGGTCATCTGCCACTCAAAGATCAGATTACTTTTAGTATTTTGATTTACTATTAATAAGTAATCAGTGGGAGACACTTTAAGACCATATAAATAAATATTCTAATCACCAAGAAAATTAGGCTGTCCCTTCCTTCCTCTTAATTTGGTATCCACTGATAATTCTTAGTCTGGATGGTTCTTGATGACTGCAAAATGGCACTCCCTGGTTCATCTGTCTGTTCGTCCGTCTGTCTGTCTGTCCGTCCGTCCATCCGTCCGTCCATCCATCCATCCATCCATCATGGTACTGGGGACTGAATGTAAAGCCTTGCCTGTGTTAGGAGTCTTAGAAATTTGAAGAGACGTAAGAGATGTAAGCAGTCTCAGTAAGTTTGCAAAAAGGGATCACAAAGTTTGTGTTTTAAACTTGTATTTTCAATTTTTCTGTACTATTATCTTCATGATACAAAATAAATGTTTTCAATCTAAAACAATCCTATTATTTCTTTTCATTGTTGTCCTTTAAGATAAGCACATGATTTTAATTCTCCCATGGCTAATTACGTAATAAATTTTGTGTTCTTGACATATTTTAACAATAAAAAATAAGTTTAAAAAATCAAAACGAGTCTGTCTGTCCAATGTTCCTCACCACCTCACTGGACAGAGATGAAATTGGGATATTGTCTCTAAAAAGCTGCAAGAGTTCTCTACTGAAGTAATTGTAAGTTTTTAGGAAAGGTGGCTGAGCTGTTTCAGCTGTTGTGACCCCTTTGATAAGTTTTGATCCCTGGATCTGTTTTCTTTAAAAAAAAAAAAAAGTCATATGGTGTTTTGCTGCCTGGCTTTAGTTGCAAATGTAATCAATCTCTACAAGTCAGACACAGCCCTGCTCATCTAGCTTGGGGTTGGCTGAGAGGGTAACAGGACTGTCTTGATCAGCCATATGGGAAGGACAGATGTTTCCACCCTTTCTTCTCTTTACCATCCGCTATCAACTCCTCAAATAACTACTCAAGTGTTTTCCTCTGGGGACAAGGACAGCCTTGACAAAAAGAGCAGCTTTACCAAACTCTAAACAGGGCTGACATCAGTCAGTGTTCACAGCCCAATGGTGCAGTGACTTCCCGAAAGCCCCGCCCTTCCACTCACCCTCATTTGGGAGTGTGAGCCCTTCCTACCTGGCATGGTTCTGGAAATACTAGACTGAGGATTTCCCAGCTCTCTGTGAGGGTCTAACCTCTAGCAGGAGTAGAGATTTGTGCTTGGTGAAGATTTGTGGCAACTGTGGGAATGAGCTGTGCTGGATGTGCCTTCCTGTGTCCTCCTTCTTAATGGACAGACTCTGAGCAAGAATTCATACTGGCAAAGGAATTCCATTTCTTTTTTTTTTCTCAGATGATTCAAATTTTTTGTTATACTTCACATTATGTAAATATCTTATTTTCTTTTAATTTAGACTCATTTTAATGAAAACATAAAGATTATGATACGTAGTGTACCAAGAAAAATTTCATTTCTTCATATGTATACATTGTAGCTACGTGTGTGTATTTTATGAAAACACTAGTTTTTCAAAATGTATAGTGTATTTCCATCAACTATAATCTCACTACTGAGCGAGAACACACTATTATGTGAGTCTAGTCACCTACATCTTAGAACCACTACTGATGGCTCTTGACCCCTCATCCCCCACTCTCCTTACCTATGACGACCTCTGACATATGAAGATCCCATATATGAATGAGTCTGGATTGTTTCATAGCAGAACATAATGATTCTCAATTTCACCCAAGCTATGGCAAATGTCAGAATTTATTTCCTAAGACTGAGTGGTATTGTTCCATTTTTATGATGGTTTCTCTTGCTGAATTTTTTAAGTTGAATCTCAATTAACTGGCCTATGTTCTATAAATCATGGCGATCTATAAAGCATGCTGTTTTAGGCCAGTGCCTTTGGCTGTAAAATGGTATAATCCAGGGGAGCTTTTAGCAGTGTTTGGGTCTCCCCTCTCCCACTAAGAATCTGGAAATATATAACTGAGTTTTCAAGCTCTGTAAGTTTTAACTTGGGGGCAGAGTGGGGAACTGCTGAGCTAGGTTAAGGCTGGCCTCTGTAGGCACTGTCCAGGGTCCCTTCCTGGGTCCTCTTGTGTTCATCTCAAACCTCAATGGCTGTGAGCCTTCTTTCTTGGAGAAAGGAAATCTAAAGGGGATTTTGAACCATTAAATCAATCATGTGATGACAGAGGTATCCTAACTATGTAGTTAGCTGGTTAATGAAATGAACCATACAAGCAGGAAAATGTTTCTTTTTCTTTTTTTTTTTTTTTTTGGTCTACTTCCTCCGTCCTGGTTTGTTTACCTAAACATCCATTTCTTCTGTTGGTATCTTCACCTCTGTCCTATCCTTGATGGTGGGATTTTAGCAACAGGCAGGCATCTTGTCATACTTCCCAAGGGAGGCGGGATGAACACACCAGTGAGGGGTCACATCAGAGTCAATGCTTCTGCAGCTGGCAGGAGAAATGGACGGTCACTCAGCTTCATCATTTCAACAGGACACCATTTTAGATAAGGGGATTTATGCTGGACACTTGCAAAAGCCATTTACTCCCATTTATTCTGACACAGCTACCATGTCTCTACCAGGATTACGATGTATTTATTTAGCTCCTTTGCAGACAACACTGACATGGCAGAAACAAGGGATGCCTTATTCTTTCTCCCTTAAACAACAAACTGTCTAAATACCGAAACATCTCTGACCCATATGAAGTCTGCTTTTGCTGGGGGAAATCAAGATTACAAACTCTAGCTTGCATTCTCCTATCAGATGCCAAAATGAACAATCATGCCCCAGCCATGCCAGAGCAGTGTGGCCAGCTGAGTTCGTTTATTAGCTTCTGTGGTTGTGGTATGGACTCATTCATTAGGATTAGTTTGGCTCATCTAACTTGAAACAGACCACTTCATTTATCTACAAAGAGAAACACATGGCACAGACCGTCACAGGCCTTACACACCACGCTTACAAGTGGAACATGGAAGGGGAAGGCTAGGACTCAGCTAGGACAGCAGGGACATTTTGAGTCCTTTCCCTTCAGGGAGTCCTAAGCAGCAATAGGGGCAGAATCTGAATGGCACATCTGTCTGGGGCAGCACACACTGAGAGACCGCTGTATTTACTAGTCTGATAGTGGGAGAGGCTTCACAACAGACGCAACAACATTGAGAATGAAGAACTACTGTTGGTAGGGAGAAGGGAATGGATGGAAAATTTCCCAAAGCAGGAGCAACTTTCTCCGCTATCAGGTAGCCTCACGTGAAGGGGACTTCTTATACAGAAAACGTAGCCATAAGGACATGAGTGTGGAGTCCCTGGAGATGCCTGCCAACTTTAGCCTCATGGCATGGCCTGCTCCTGGGTCTCCAAACGCTTGTGCAGTTTAGCAGTTTAGCAGAACAGGTATCAGGAGCGTGCCCCCTCTTCCAGGGCTGTTTCTCTACAAATCTGTTTCCAGCACAGGCTAGGCAACGCAAGTCCGTTCCTCCCGGCACACTTCCTGTCCAAGCCGCTTTCCGGAGTGGTGCTACTTCAGCAAGGCAGATGGCAGTGAGTTTTAGAGTCACACCATCCTCCTGTGGGAAAGCCAACCGGTGGCACCACGGCCTCCTGTTTAGGAGACAATTTCTACCGGACAGTGAGGAGTCGTGTGTCTGAAGGCTTTCACAGTATCATCTCAGAGGCGCAAACGATGATGTCTCCAGGAACCTGAGCACCGGAGTGCAGCTTTTTCCTCCCACGCTGGTTTTTGCTGCACTGGCCAGCGGTGCCTCTGCAGCCAGGGGCTTAGGTGGATGGAGGATGGAGGACGGTGCAACATCACTGCAAGCAACAGATGCTCTCCTTGTGACTGACATCCTTTCTCAAAGGGGTTCTTCCGACCAGCCACAGACTGGTGGAGTCTGCCCTGCAATGAGAACCTCAGGGCTGACTTGGCTCGTCTGAGACTGTAAATCACAAAGCTCTGGACACCAAAGAAAACACCTGGCCATAGTTTCATCTGGATTCCCATTGCGTACGGAGACACAGATTCATTCAAACCGGCCTGTGGACCGCTGTGTCTTCACCTCAGTATTAAAGGCCTTAAAGTCATCTAGTATTGACATGCAAGTTCTATCCTGTCCTGTGTGAGAAGTGCTCTCAGAGTGTTCAGGTCATGACAACTGCATCATCCAATCACCCAAGCCAGGGCCACCATGGAAACAGACTGATCCACATTGATTTTGGCTTTGGCTGCCTTAGCAGGGAGGCTAGAGGCCCTAGAAGTCTGAAAAGTAATGGCTCATCCTTGTCCAAGCTGGTGACCTTGATCAGTTGGCTTCCTTATTATTAGACAGTCTGGCTGTGTGGCTCTAGCTGGCCCTCAGCTCAAACCCACGACCTTCCTCAGCTTCTCTAAAGCCGAGATTACAGTGTGTAGCAGTCTGGTTATCAGCTGGTCCTCCTGGGGCTTGTGGAATTACTTAAGGCTAGTACTATCCCTATTTTACTGCTTATAACCAGCACAAATGTTGGTCAGAATGGCTAACTGGAATGTAGTTTGGCTACAAAAAAAATGATCCCCGATTAAGACAAAACCCTGAAATGGCATTTCAGACCCAAATCAGCAGCCAAGGAGATCTAAGAAGTGATGCGCCCACATGCTTACAGTGCTCAGCAGCAGAGAGGAGCACAGCTCGCCCGGAGCAGGCCGTGCTGGGGCTACATGCCCACCCAGTGCTCATTTGAACAAACAGGTTTCTGTAACTTAGATTAAAAGCAAAATCCTCCCTTTGCGTTTCTGAACTCTAAAAGAGTGGCACTCTTTTAAGGAAATGATCTCTTGTTCCAACAGGCAGCAGAGTGGTTCCCACCCCCACCCCCGTTCTGTTTCAAAACCACACTTTAAGGGATACATTTTTAAAGTAAGAGTTGTTTATATATTTAAAAAAAAACCCTAAGATAAACATAAATGTGTCTAAAGAGTGATGTCTACAAATGGCAAAACATTCTGTTCTTTGTTAACTGACAACTTTAACAAAATCTAATCCATGTGATTACATTATTTAATGTAGTAATTTTGCTAATCAGATTGAAGTGAGGAGTAAGAGATGCATTTGTTTCCTTTGATAAAAACAAGAGCACAGCATCGTACTAAGCAGAGGGATAGGACCCCTGGTTCTATTACTGTTCTGGTTCATCGAGTGCACAGAGCACAGAAAGTCCTGCCACGCCAGTGACATCAGGCAAATGTAATAGAAGGTGCGCTGGGCTGCAGCACGTCCTCATCATACAAGTCTTCCGCAAGCTCTTCTTCGTCTCCATCAGGAAAGTAAGTAGGGAATGGCAGGCTTTTACAATGATCCTTATATGCAGGCAGCGAAGAGTCTTTGACCTGAGGGAATAAAGAAAAATTCTTACTCATGATACCGATTAATGGTATTTAAAATTACCACTAATAAAAAATATCTGTTCCTGTGTGTTTGAACAGGAATGCAACCACTCCATGCAAAGGTAAACAATGACTCTACTGTTGCTTCTTTGTATTCTAGTAAGCTTGATTAATCAATTTTCCTCAAATGAACCAGCTACCTCACGAATGAAACCAATTATCACTTTATACTTACTGTAATTCATATGTATTTAACTGTCCAACAGAATGGATATTTTTAAATCACATCACAATTATCTTTTACATCCACATTTATTTTTCAAATATGAAGTTCTGGTACTAAATACAAATTTAATACCTAATAATTATCCATTTTATTATCTACTCTTTTTGTCTGTTTTTGCTATTTTGTTTTCTATACTTACAACCAAATTTTAAAGGTGAGGCTTAAAAACATGGAATTTTTAGTTAACTCTAAGAGCATGAAAAGGAAAACATCACTTTTATTAATGAAATTAGCTTACATTTGGCAAGGAGCATTTCATTGAGAGGTTAAAGACAGAACGACAACAGCAATAGAAAGAAAGCTTGTACAGTAAGTGTTTACAGTAGCTCTGAGAACATTTTATGTTCTCAGATTATGTTCAGATTATGTCTGGATTCATAGCTGACACATTTTAGAAGAAATACTGGTATGGTTTTAAATGCTCTATTTTAGTTTTGGATATTACTGGGCTCCCCAAAGCTTCTGTATACCTAATTCAAGGAAGGAAAAATAACACTTATATACACAGTAAAATAGGACATATTCATTTTTGCAAGAAGCTTGAATAATAGTCAAAATGACAGCTGCTAGGAACACTAAGTGTATAAAGACAGTTCTATCTTAAACGCCCTCTTTATGATTCTTTCAAGAAATGAGCAGGATGTTGCCCAGAAGGAAACCATCAAGGTCAGGTTTGTTGGCTTTTTTTTTTTTTTTTTTTTTTTTTCAGTTCACCAACCTTAGACTCAGCCGTAATCAGGAAAACACCCAATAAGAAAATTATGTGCTTATTTGATAAAAACTGTCACAGGGGTCCAAGTAGTGACTCCCAGTCATGTTTACACTTTTATAGATCTGAGGTTTCCCACAGCAAATCACTGATGATGTTTTCAGTGTAAGTCAATATATAATGCAACAGTTAAGACCGAGACTTTCATTTGTTTCTGTTGGAAATCGATGGTGAATGTTCTGTGTTCACTCAACCATGAACCTCCTGACACTCAGGCGGCAGCTTCTACCCTGCATCCCCACGGCTCGTCTGAGTCTGCACTGTGGGTTTTACTAGAGAGAAGTAAGTCTCTGGAAGCTCCCAGGCTCCACTTTATCTTGTCAACATGTTAGTTATATTTCCCTTTATTTTCAGTTTTGAAAAGGACAGTAGGTGTTTGGGGAGGCAGGTGTGACAGGGTGATGCTGTCATTGGGAGCCCTGGGCCTGGCCACCTTTCTGGATCACGATTCACACCACAGAACTTCTGGTTCTTTTGCCAAAAGCAAAACTCACCTATTCCTGAAAGGACAGAGGAATAATGGCACTTTGCACCGGCTCCCTTCCTTCCCTGAAGCCCGTTTTCCCACAAGCTCTTGGCTTCACGACTCCAGTGAGTAGCTATTTTGTGGTGTACATTTCGCTGAGGTGCTGCTCGGACACCGGGCAGAGAACACGTAGTGGAAGGACAGATGCTTTAGAAGCTACACGTTCAGGTCAAAAGAGAATTTAGGGAATCTATCCATATGAACGAGTGGTAGAGATGAGACAGGTGTGCGTACCTTCACTAAGCAGTTTTTATGTCCGGGTACAGAGCCATTCACGTAGATGACGTTGTGCTTGGTGTTCACTCTCCACACCTACACATGAAGTGAACAACTTGTGAGAGATAAAAGCCCCAGAAGTAGCAAACGCGTTACTAAAAGCCGAGAAAGTGCCCTGCAAGGCTGTGACCACACCCGCTACAGAAGGCCAAGCAAAGGCTGAAAAGCTCTGAGTCTTATTTAGTGCTGACGATCGCAGTGCGCCTTACTTTAGGTGTGGCAGCTGATGGCCACTTCAGCTTGACGGTGTCTGCTTACACCAAGACAGACACGTGGAAATTCAGTTCTGGTTTGGTTATTATTTCTTTTCTACAATTAGCAACTGGGAATTCATAACTCATTGAATCTAATCTCTATCATAAACCAGGCAAACAGACTGCCTTTGTAAACATCTCAACATGGAGGAAAACACACACACACACACACACACACACACTGGTTTAAAAAAAATGACAGTAAGAGAATAAATGGGCTATCAAGGTATTTAATAATACCACACAGAAAACTGTGACAAGCAGATGATCCCCACTAAGGGTAAAATAGTAACGGCGGGAAACAGACTTATCTGATAACTAACTTCAGGTGTCAACTTGACCGGATTAAGGAGTGCTAAGAACATTACTTCCGGTGTGCCCGTGAGGGAGTCTGTGTGTGGTCAACACCATCCAATCAGCTGGGGCCAGAAGAAATGAGAGAGTAGCACTAGAGGCCCTGCCCCAAGCAATCTGAGCTCCAGGCTCCCAGACTTCGGACTAATGCCTGTCCATGCCTCTGCCTCATTCTCAGGACTTCTGCTTCAGACTGAGAATTCGATCACTGGGTTCCTGGCTGATGTTCTGGGCTGAGTCAGGGCTAGAGGCACTTCACAGGCTCCAGTCTGCAGGAAGCCTATAGTGGGATTTCTCAGCCTCATACAACAATCATAGAAGGGAATCCTAAAAATAACCTTTGTTTACCTATCATGATGTCTAGTCAAGCATCCAAAGTCACCTGCTCTGGAGAAGTCCGACAGAATTATATAAATTCATGCAGAATCTATACATTAAAAGTATGTAGAATCAACATGGGAAGAACATACATAAAATGCAACAGCGACTACCTCTGGGTGTTGTTGGTATGGGTAACTTGTTTTGTCTTTTCTCAGATTAGTAGATTAAATATAACTTCTTTTAACTCTCTCTCTCTCTCTCTCTCTCTCTGAATATGCATGTCCCACAATGCAGTGCTTTTTCCCCTCTACTGGGACTGTCCGCTCCGTTCTTACCCATATCTACCTCACTCACACATCTGACATACAATCCGAGACAGCTCAGCAACACCCTTCAACTTCTCTGTGATTCCACAGTACACAGGAGCAGTGTCGGGGAGTTTCCATTCTCTTTATAAAGGAGAAGATTAAGTCTAATGCTTAGAGTCCCTTTCCTCCTGCAGGAGCTTGTGAAAATATTCCAGTTCAAATAGTGAATCACTGTTTCTTTCTTTTCTTTGTAACAAGTATCCGTTTCACAGCTTAGATGTGAAATATAACTATGCAGCCCCATTACAGTACAACTCAGTTTCATTTCCTTTGAGTGAGTCTAACTCCACACCTACAAACCAACCCCACACCTCACACCCCTAACAGTGAAGCACACTTGCTCACACCTACAAACCAACCACACACCCCACATCCCTAACAGTGGTGAAGCACAGTTGCTCAGGACACACGCGGACACTGGACCCTCTAGGCCTCTGCATACAACTTACAGTTCTTTACAGACTCACCTTCAGTCCATACGCTGTCCTGCTCTGGTTTCCCATCTGCCCAGGCATTTTAGTTCCGGGCCAGACTCTGGCAACATCCTGAACAACAAAAACAAAGGTCACTCTTTCAGTACTTCTGATTTTGAATAGTACAGACTAAATCACAGTAGACACCAGAAACAAGAGTGATTAAGTTCTACTCTCCAAATCCTTTGTTCAGCTAGGTCAGTAAAGAACTGAATACGGATATTTATCTATTTACTCCTATGTTGGAACACAGTTAAAGAAGGAAGTCAGGTGAGAATTCTGAGTGCTTGTGAGAACACTCCAAGAAAACAGACAAGAGTCTTGTGACCTCAGTTTCTTCAGAACACAGAACTGTTCTCAGAGTGTTTCGTGCTCCTCCCAGGTGTGGTGGACAGGAGCGAGTTCACGACAGCTATTGTTATTCATGTGCCTCTGGAAAAACACATTTTTGCACGCAATGGCTTGTCCTTGTGACTGAATACTTTCTAACATGACTCCTCTTAACCCTCAGAGTATATTAGTCTGATGCTCTGAATAAAGCTGGCTATTGCATGAGACTTTAGTCTGCCTCGTTTTTAGGCCCCACTCTCCCAGGTTCACGGTGCCAATTAGAGCAGTAGGCACTCCTAGACGGGAAATAAACACAGATGAAGCAGACAGGAGACGAACTCATTAGCAGGAATACTAACTGATCTAACACTGACAGGAGTTAAAAATATAGCAATAAGAAACACAGTAAACACAAACATACCACATCACCACGTCAAGGGAAACCAGTGGGCTGCTTCCCTGATTTCACCTCATCCCATTTCCTGGCTTATTACCCCCCCCCCCCGCACTCCCACAGCCTGAGTGGGCTTCTTCCTCACCTGAGAGGCTATTTTTCTCAATTCATGTTATCTGCATCATTAGAATAATGTTCATCTAGCTCCAGCTGGCTCTGAGACTGGATACTAATCCCTCTTCTGAAGCAATCAAATGTGAAGTGAGGGGCCCACTCGCTGAGCTCTTAGTGAGCAAACAGTTTTGTGTGGCAGGTACACTTTCAGAGGCTGACACTCTCAAGTGGAAATGATGAGGAGCACACCAGGCAACTATGTTAAAATGCTGAGTCTTAACCAGGGTTCTGCCCATTCCCCTTCAGTGTGTTCCCAACACTGATTTTGATTTTTATTTCTTGGCATTCTCTTCCCAGTAGACAGTACAACAAAAATTCCACTTCTTGGTAATACAACCTGTTAGGTGAGAACTTGGTACCTAAGGGAAACTATGATCTCTTTCTTATTGAGAAAGAAACAGAATATTGAACTAACCACCAACCATTACAGGGACTTTGTATTTACTCTGAGGCTCCAAAGGTTTTATTCAAAAGCTCCCTAGGCAGTCTCTGCTCTACCTCTGGGAAAGAAACACTGAATTAGCAAAACAAAGGGTCTTTTCTTCATTTCTTATGCTATTATTGCTTATTTCTCCATTAATCTCAATGCCCCCCAAAACACACACACACACACACACACACACACACACACACACTATAATGTTATCCTCAACAATCTCAGTTGTTTCCCCTAGGGCAAAACAAGTGTGTGAATCAGTAAATGGAGTAGCTACCTGCAGCTGCCTTAGTACTGCAGATAGGACACTAGGAAAGGTAGGAACAGAGAGTGCTGCCCATGGGTATTTACGCACTATAGAACTGGGGGAGGCTAGCCTACGAAAGGGGACAACTACAGGAACCCACTGAAGTCAGGTTAAAGCCATCTGGCCTGACCTGACAAACAGAAGCATCTGCGCAGAGGCTGAGCACCCGGCACTGAACAGAACAGCACTGCTCGTCTACGGCCAATGCCCACACTCTGAGCACGTCAGAGGCTCAGGCAAGCAGAGTACTGCAAGTTTCGGGCTAGCCTGGGCTACAGCGTGAGACCCTGCTCACCTCCCACCGCCCTCAATGAGCATCGCTATTTATACTCACTCCAGTTGAAATAGCTCCAGGTCTCCTGTGGGTCTTCGTTTGACCGTGAGAAGCAGGTTGGCCTTTAAATCCCCATCTTTTCATGACACCCTGAAAACCTTTACCAATACTGGGGGAAAATAGTTAGAATTTACATAATGAGTAGAGTATAAGATATTTCTGACTGTACTTTCTTGACAGCACCTTGGAGTTCTAACAAGACTTCTTATCTAAATAACCAGAAAAGGCCATACCAGCCAAACTGCAAATGAACATTCCTTGTCTGTCTTGGCTTGCACCTCCCCCTGGAGTCTAACTCTGTCTCAAATGTTAGGTCAAGACTGTGAGACAATAGCAAGCTAAGCATGGGGAATTTACCTAGGAAAGGTTCACCCTCCTAACCTTGTTGAGTCTCCTAACAGACACAGCAGGCAGCCATTAGGATGGGCCCCACAGTCCCCAGTCTCCTAGTATTTATGCCGTCCTTATCCTCTTCCCAGGAGCCCAGGATTGATTCAGTCTAAAAAGACGCCTCTGGTACTCTCTCCTCTTGCTCTGCAAGAAGCCCCTGCACTAAATAAGCACCTCTATGGAGCAGAAGGTAGCAAGGGCAGTTCCTGTCAGCAGCTGAGGCCCTGCCGCTGCTGCCAACAGCCATGCCACTGAGCATGGAGGCAATTTTCCTTTAGTCAGGGTCCAATGTAACTGTGGCCTTGTGAGGGACCTGAGCCAGATACAGCCAGGCAGGGTATGCTGAATTTCTAACCACAGACACTGAGGCTGTAGGTTTCCTTAAGCCATTGTGTGAGGGCAGCGAGTCAGGGAGCAAGAGATGGGGCACAGAACAGAGCACTGAATAAATGCACCTCTAGCCTGGCTCTGCCACCTACAAGGGTGAGCCTTTAGCATGGTGGTTCGCAACCTTCCTCATGCTGCAACCCTTTAGTTCAGTTCCTCATGTGCTGACCCCAACCATAAAATTATTTCATTGCTACTTAATAACTGTAATTTTGCTACTGTCATAAGTCATAATGTAAATAAATTTCTGATATGCAAACCCAGAGGGGTCATGATCCACAGGCTGAGGACCACTGCTCTAGATGCTGGGCAAGTAGTTTTAGAGGACACCAGATGGATCTTGATCTGGGCTGAATAGGAAGCTAGTGGAAAAGCAAAAGTAGAGAAAGACAGTTTTTTAATAACCTAAACACTACTTTTAAGCCAGATGGTGGTGGCACACACATTTAATCTCAGTACTCAAGAGGCAGAGACAGATGGATCTCTGTGAGTTTAAGGCCAGCCTGATCTACAAAGTGAGTTCTAGGACAGGTTCCAAAGCTACAGAGAAATCCTGTCTCAAAAACCTGAAAAAAAAATTTTTAAATGAAAACACTTTGTTGCAAAGTCTGTCAGCTAAAGAAACAAGTTAATGACACCAAGGTTCTATACTAAAGTCCATCTCCAAAGGTCAAGTACATCCATCCCTACAAGTGATGCTGTGCAGGTCTGAGGGACTTTTAAGTCTACTCCAGACATCATTGACACACTCTTAAGGAGGAGATTTTCTTCGTCTTTCACCAGACAGTGGCAATATTGTGTAGTTTCAACAGTCAGCTATGACCAGACGTGCACTGTTCAGACCAATTACAAAATAGCACGAAACCCACACTCTTTCTACAAGGACTTTGCTACACGTTTATTAACAAAGACTCATCAGACAATGGACTGAAGAAAGCCCCTTGATAAATCAAGAACTGAACTTGAAAACAATCAGAAGCTATAAATGGAGCCCACCAGGCATGCGCTCTCAAGTCACACATCAAGACTAGTTCAGAACTAAATCAGACGCAGCTTCCATCTCTTTCTGCCAGCATATACTACTCTCTCTTCCCTCAGTAACTACAAAAATAAGTCATCCTAACAAAAAGCTAGAGTGTAACATAAATTCAATGGAAAAGGTACTGGATACTTGTATAGAGAGATGCACTCCAAAGAGAAGCTATGAGAATCAAATACTGAAATTGTGCCTCAGATATTATTAATATTTCCACTTAACAATGAATTTTAGGGCATACTTGCAAAGTAATGCAAAAAGCTTAGCAATTAATGAAGAGAAGGAACTGAAGAATAATTTGGAAGTATTCTATCATTTAGCAAGCAGCTGCTAAGAGTAGTAGGGGAGAGCGCCCAGCAATACTCATCTTGAAGGAACACATTTTAAAAATACCACATTCAAACATGGCTGCCTTTGTAGACGTTCACTACTGCCTCCAGAGTTCTCAAACTGATTATCTGCCTTAAAAAGACAGCTGAGTGCATGCACCAGCAAACGCAAGCAGGTAAATTACAGAAGATAATTGAGCTCATTTTAGAGTAAATGATTACAAGATGAAAGTGGTACCCTCAAAGTGCTAATTATGTGTCAGCTAATTGCACATTGTTTTTCAGTCTGGTCTGGAACACTTCATGAGCTCCACTGTGTACAATGAAACCCCTTCAGTAAATACCTCTAAACAAAAGGCAAGACCACAAGTGACACGAGAATTACTGGCTTCGCCCAGGGTGCAGAGAGACTGCACCTGTTGATCCATGGGAGGCACAGGTAGCGAGGCTCTGGCTTCTCCCAGTTGCTATCCAACTTGAGAACAAAAGGAAAGCAAGAGCGAGGAATGAACAAATCTGTACTTAGCCTACCCTGGTGTGACTCAAATATAATACTTCTGTGAGTCACAGAAGAAAAACTTAACAGAAATTTATACACAACACAGATGCCCACCTCCCTCGCCCTCCACCCACTGTGGGCCTTTTCCTGCTCGTTTGTCTGAGACAGGGTCTCATGCTGTGGCCCTGGCCCGCCTGGAGCTCACTGTCTAACTCAGGCTGGCTCAGAACTGACGGCAATCCTCCTGTCTCCAACAGTGTTGTGTTTGTAGGTGTGCACTGCTTGTCTAGCTATGTAGTTCTTAGCTAATGTCTGCAGAAATAAATCAAATGAAAATCCGAATCAAGGAGAATGCAATTTTAGATATTCCAATTTTAGTGAGGCTTCTGTGAAAACAAGGAAAACAAAAGTGAATTTATTTAGGATACTCACACTGTTTACAAAGTCATTTACAAACAAGAAACCCCTCAGAGGTCTCACTTACAAGACCACTGCCCTGTTCCTTGGCTCACGCTCCCCATATGGCTGCATACAGGGCAGAGAGGCTCTGGCTTCCCTCAGTTGCTATCCAACTTGAGAACAAAAGGAAAACAAGAGCAAGGAATGAACAAATCTTTACTCAGCCTCTCCTGGTGTGACAACTTACTTAGCCCGATGACTAGCTAAAGAGGTGAGCCTAACGCTACTACTGCTGTGTCGTGGGAAGAAAGGGAAGAGAAAAGGCTGAGAGGCCTACACGATCAACCGTAGACTCTTCTAGAAGGGAATGCATGATTTACCGTTTCCCAACTCATCCTATTATCTCTAGAGGTTAATATATGCGAATTTCATTCCCTGGCCTTGTCATGACAAATGCCCAAATAATGACAACCAACAGTTTTAAAGCACACCCACCAGGTATTTCTCTACATGTTTCTAATCTCGTACCTGGGACAAACACGTCTGAGGCAAGGAGAGACTACATATCTGCTCCCAATCATCTGTGCTCAGTTTTCTAAAGACCACCCATGTCCCACCCAAGTCTCTTCCCTGTCACTGGCTTCTGTGACAGCTCTCTCCTTTTCTTCTCTTTTTCCCTCAAGTTTACCAACCACACCTTTGCAACCAGTTTTCCTCTTCAATTAGTTTCTGGAATTTACTCTGAGATTAATTTAATCTAAAAATGCAAAAGGTTTTCTTTTGTAAAATAATTTTTATTATGTAATCGCTGCACCTTCTGAAGAATGGAGACCATAATGAAGCATCCGCCACTCACTGACAAGGCTGACTCCAGGCCTGCCATGTTTCATCTGACTCTTGCTCTGCAATTCCAATGGGCACTTAAAGCCATCTCCAGAGAGTCTATCGTCTACATCACAAGTGTTGCAATAAGGAAAGGTAGGGACACTTTCAAACTACAAAACCACACAATGGTTACCACAATCTAAAAAGTGAATGATTCCTTAACATCAAATATGCGGTCAGTGTTCAGAGGCCCATGCTCTCTTTTCAGAGGGCTGTTCTCTGCCCTTCTTTGGTGTCTCTCCATCCTGCTGCCATTAATGTACACTCTGTGGTTTCCTTGATCTTTTAGAGATACACTTTCTCCCTAAAGTCACATGAAAAGGCAGCCTGAGCATCCTGCGTCGGATTCTCTTCTCACTATGGTCTAAGTCATGGATTGGCATAAGTTAGCTTGGCAACCTGGCTTTGTTTATAAATAAAGTTCTGTTGGGGGTACAGAAATGCACATTCATTTAGAGCTATTATGTCGAAAGATGTCTGATGTGTTAGATGATATCAGACTTGAAGTCTTAATGATTTCACGCTTTCTGTTCATTCTCAAGGTTTCTTCCCGAGGTGGAGCTTTCCTTTCACACTAGACAAGAAGCAGTGGCAACAACATGGCGGCAGCGGCCAACGCCCCAGCAGGTGGTGCTCAGTGCCAGGCTTGAGCCGGGAGCTACAACAGTGGTTCTCAACCTGTGGGTCCTAAGTCCTGGGAATCAAATGGTCCTTTCTGAGGGTTGCCTAAGGCCACTGGAGACACAGATATTTGCAATTCACAACAGTAGCAAAATTATAGTTATGAAGTAGCAATGAAAAATCTATGGCTGGGGTCAGCACAACATGAGGAGCTGTTGCGGCATCGGGAAGGTTGAAGACCACTGCTCTTGAAGCGCTCACGTTAAAGATGAAGTAGAAAGAGATCACGGAACTTGCCTTGGTCACAGAGCTACTGAGGCGGTGACCTTGTTCACCTGTCGCTTATTATCTTGCTGAATTGGTTTCTGCTGCTTGGTAGGTTTACATTAGGAAAGCAACTATAGATATACAGACAGCCACTAAAATATGTTCAAACAACAAGGCAAGAGACAACTCTGAGACAGTTGCTCCCAAACTCTAGCCTTCATCTCAAAACAACCACCCACCGTGACTTAGGGTGACTCCTGAGAGATTCTCTCTTTATAACCCAAGCACTCGTTGCCTCACTAAGGTCGAGAAATGTATTGCTCTGAACAGCTAGTAGAAAAGCCTGTCCTCACATCAGTCACAGGAGGGAGGAAACGAGAGGATACTGAACCTATACTCAAAAGACAAGTCTCCATCCATAGATAAAGGGGAAAATAATACTCCCACAGGCTCTGAAGGGCTTTAATTCTGAACAGGGAACTGCCCTCCAAATGAGAAGCATTGAGGGAAGTGCACTAAAGAGCGTAAGAGAAAAGAAGAAAAACAAGCAAATGCATGTGGGCTGTCCAGACACCCCACAGCCCAGGAAGTCAGCGGCAATGAGGATGAGTCACACGGCTACGGAGCCAACAATGCACTTGGAAGTTCAATCCAGTTTCATGTGAGCAGTCAGTCCACAAGCATTTAAAGGCACCAGAGGAATGCAGGAGCATGCTGGCTAGAAGCAGAACAGTCCCTGGAAACACTTGGCACAAGGTTACATAAGATCCAATGCAAGGCAGTCGGCATGAAGATGCACAGACCAGAATGCAGTGTGCTTCCATGGGGGTAGCCCATTTCCCGCACAGAAACGAAACGAAAGCTGAGGGACAGCTGTGCAGCAGCGAGGACCTCCTCCAAGCGGTCCTCCTTTCTTCCAGAGCTGACAAGCACTGTCTTAATCCTAAGGCTATCTCTTCTCCCAATGCTTATATGCTATTTGGAAAGGAGACTGCCAAATAATTTCAAATCATCTTATTTTCTAGAAATAGAATCTTACAAAGGAAACATTCCCCACCCTTACTTGATACACAAAACTGGAGTTACCAAAAGAAAAAAAAGCCAAAGACACTCAATAGTAGCACACAAACTGAAAGCATCCACTGAGCACAGGTATTTGAAAAGCTAAGCTGCACACCAAGCTGGTCACAAGATAGCTGCTGACCAAGGCATCTGACTCTGCAAGTCCTTCCAGGGTCTCCATATGTCCTTCAAGTTATATAATGGAATTCACACAGCACTGTATGTAAAGTTCACAGGAGAAGTGTGTGGTATCTTACGATTTGTAAAAATTCATAAACTTAAAAGTAAAATAATCTGCTTTATAACCCAGAGTCTTCACTGGTTAACCAAACCAAAGGTTAGAAAAGTTGTATTTTGTCACCAAGAGACAAGTCAAGTGATCTTACTGGCTTCAGTAACTAGGGAAACAAAGGGACAGGGTCAGAATCTCTTAGAGATTCTTCTAACTGCTGATCTACCCCATGTCATTTCTATAAAGCTGGACAGGCATAAAGGCATCCAGCGGCTTCTGAAGTGGCCTATGTGTGACCCGAGGTGGGCATGGAGTGGAAAACAAGCCTGACACTCAGCAGGTTTCTTTGGGTAAAGCAGCTGTTTGGTCGTCACCATCATAGAGTCAACGCAAATGAATGAGAGGCAGCGTTTCTGTTAGAGTGGTCTAACAGCAGTCTCACCAGCTAACACAAGAGTCAAGCTTCATGCTCCGAACGAGACCCAAGTGTGGAATTTCCTCTAGTTTCTGATAAACACAACTGCACAACTGCAAACAGGTTTCAGTCACACTGGGACACTTAAACTCAACAACCACGTTCACAAACAGTATAAAATCTTATACTCCAAGAAACTGGAAAGAGCACGCCCAACTAAACTACTCCGTGGTCACACAGAAGACATCAGCACTGCTCAGGCGTGTTTCACAATCAAAGTGCGTGCTGTCTTGGTCTTCAAAGCAGACCTAACTGGGGAAGCACTTAAATCACAGGACTGTCAAGGAACCCCGTGTCTGGAAGCACACATCTCAGTTCACCTGATGGAAATCTACTTGGAACTAACCCAGAGCACCTTAAAAACTGACAGTGACGTACAGAGAGGCGCTGAGGGCTGGGTTTTATCCACTGACCTGAAGACGGCACTTGCACCACTGATCTTTACCACGTGAAGAAAACAGAGCAAAGGAGAAGTGCAGCGCTGAAGACTTACGTTTTGGCTGTGACATCCACATACTGTCCAGGGCGAAAGTGAGCAGCGTAAAGAGGGGTCCCTTTATAAAAAGAAAAGGAGATATCATGTTATCTACAGCACAGAAAGGACTATTCACAGACCCTTCCTCCACAGAGCTCCCAGCTGTGCTTTCAAATGCTTGTAGATCATGGGCAGTTAGGAACATTAGAAATACCCAAACAATGGAGCTATCCACAAACAAGTTCTAGCTATCACTGAGAAGGCTGAGGGACAATGGAACCCTGTTCAAGGCACATATGCTAGAGTGAGCCACCGGACCACATCTGAATAAAGCACCTTCATGGGCTCATGAAGCACCAGTCAAGATGAATGAGTCTTGTGGTCATCCAGTACTCCTGCTGGCAAACAGATTTAATGATGGCCAGTTGTCTCAGTAAATACGCATGCTGAATTAAAGTATATTATCCATTTCACACAAGGGGAAAAAAGAAAATATGAGAAGAATTGATGCATCAGAGTCTAATGCAATCTCCGTCATCCAGCGGATTACGAAATGCAGTGCCTGGACTCAGCCCCTCCTTTGCTGGCCACTGATTACAGCGGGGACAGTCAGAAAGCACTGGTCATGTCAGATTATTCTGTTCTAGGCACGTGCTGAACAAATCTTTCACCCAGCAGAGGCCTAGGTCTTCGGATTAGACAAAACCTGCCCTTACTGATACTCCTAAGTCTCTATTAGAAATATGTGTAAGTCACAGCCCTGGCCTAAAAAATGTGTTATTTTTGGTTAAGAGTCAACAGTACACCATCAAGTAGAAGCCAAATTAAATTTTAAAAAAAATGACAAAAATGAGAGCCCAACGTAGCTGAGAATGAAACTGAAAGCCAGTTTTAGTTTAAATTAGTACACAGAGCAGGGTGCAGTGGTATTTAAGAGAGCAGTTGCTTTAAGGTTAAGATTAATCTAGGGTTGTTAGAAACTTCAATCTATGTATGCCAAAACATCACATTATACTCTATACATGAATACAAATGATTTGTCAATCAAAACTATTAATTTAGAAAAGAAAATTTAAAGGATTACAAGGAACCTCATTTTTGCCAAGCTGAACAACTCAAACTGCTGTTTGACCATCACCGCCTCACAAAGACGTAATTTAATGTGGTTTGAGCTACAGCAAAAATTAATGTGGACTTGACTTTTATAATCATCCTAGACACGATCAGACACATGATCTTAGACAAACCAGATATGCCAATATCAAAGTGAATATTCAAATCTGCTTCAGAACAAATCCTTTATATTTCAAGTGGAATATATGCCCATTATAAGTCAGATCAATATCCACTACTGCAAGTCTTACCAAAATTGTTATAATCCAATTTACTTTGCCTTAAAATTAAAAAATTACACTTAAAAAATTCACTATCTTCTTGCTGCAATTCAAATTCAAAAACTGAGGAGCTCTCTTGAAGGTCAAAACACACCAAAATATCATACTTTAGTAACCATATGCGTTAGTAAAATCACATGTCAAACCTTAATTTGACATTCCATGGACAGGGAAATGAATCTTTCCCCAAGGGTTATGTTTGGCTATTCTCCTTTCAAGGCTGTATTTTCTCACTCTCCAGGGGAGTGTACTATTCCTAGCAAAATCCTAGCCTGCAAACCAGGAACACATTTTAAAGCTAGAACACTGACTTTGAGAGGCTTTTTTAAAAAATGTGACACTCCACATTAGCAAACAAGAGCTCCTCCCTCTCAGGAGAACAAAGAGGATCCTACAGCTTTTCCCACTTACCAGAGACAAAGACTTGTTTGTTCCTAGTGACTAAATCAGATAGGCTTTACATTTAAAAATAAGTGTTTGGGACTTTGTATTTTGTTTAGCTGTATTGAAAGGGCTGACATTAAACAAATCACTATTTGGGTATTTTTACCTCCCTCCTCTCCCGACCTCAGATTACCTGGCTTAATTACAGCATTATCTGTTACACGAAAGATTTTAATTGTCTGTTTCGGTGGCAATCCAAGTTCTCGGTAAAATTCCAATACTGAATCAGGTTTCTAGAGGGAAAGGTGCCATATATAAGTAACACATTAACAGTACAAGGGCCTGAATGCAGAGACCCAAATCAAGATACAAACACCCAGAAAAATAAAAATCAAAGCACATTTTATTTCCCTACTGAACTAACAGCATCTAAGTCCCCCTGTTTACAGGAGATGAGATTACATCTAAGAACAAATAAACGTACTGCTCAAGATCCAGCCAGGTGTACAAGTCTCAGACAGAATGGATGACCTCACTGGTCTGAAAGCACACCTGGCACTGGTCACAGGTCTCTGGTCTGCTAGTCTCTGTTCATGGGGCCTTTCCAACAAATTTTTGGGTGACTTGCCCTCTTAATTACTCTACTCAGGCCTCCTGAATTACTGTCATCTGCTAACCCCCCAGCCTATTGTTTTTATTCCTTAGACCTTTTATCTATGTCTATAATGATACACTTAATTAAAAATTGCTTAAATCATCTATCTATACCTGCAGTTCAGTGAACTGTATTCTGAACACGGAGGACACTGCTCTAATGGGGCTGTGCAGTGAACACTGTTCTCTCGAGAAGCTACTGTTCCCTCCGAAAGACAGATTCTGCCCTTGTTCTCTGCTCTTTCCCTTCTCTCCTGCTGAGGATACCAAAGCCCCCTTCTTCACCCTGGCTTGCTCTTACAAGAGCAAACACTGAAGCTTTCCTTACAAATCTGGCTCCTGGAATTACTTTCCTGATGTTTAGAATTCACATGTATTTCATTTAGAAGATTTCAAATTTGCTTTTGACATTTACATAGTTCACCTAATTTATAAAGCATAATATTATATTATTAATATTGAACTTGGAGTGTATCAAGAAGCTTCTGAGAAAAATCCCTTACATTTGGGACAAAATGATAAAATGAACATCACAGCCTACATTAACACTAGGCTCAAGCATAAAAAAGGACTAAGAAAACATATACATCTTAATTACTCTTTAATTTCACTAGAAATAAATAATTGTTTCAACTAAAATTACAATATTATAAATCTAGGTCTAAGGACAGAGGAATGAAGTAGTTTATTTTTTTTATTGTCTATTTTTATCTTTTTGTTTGTTTGTTTGAGATAGGGTTTATTTGTATAACAGCCCTGGCTGTCCTGCAACTCACTCCGTAGACCAGGCTGGCCTTGAACTCATGAGATCCACCCGCATCTGCCTCTGGAGTGCTGGGACTAAAGGTGTGTGCCACCACTCCCAGCTTTTTGTTTTTTAGCTTTCCTTGGAGAAAAAAAAGTTGAGGTGGAGCGGGGGAGCAGATGGGGCAGGAGAAGACAACTGAGAGATGAGTCGGATTTGGGTACATGGAGGGGGTTCCCAAAGAATCAATAAATAATTTTAAAAAAATAGATAAAACTAGGTCTTAGTCCTGACAAAAACCAAATGCTCAAATTAAGCTGAAACCAGATACACAGTAACAGTCTGGTTGGCCCCACCTCCTTTCTCCTCTAAATTTCCAAATAAATGATGCAAAAAGGCAATCTGGAGGCTGACAGCATTGCCACATGTGGGTAACCCCATCCATGGAGCTGTCTTCCCTCTGCAGAATGTCTCAGCAATTATCCTTCCTACAGTGAAAGCACTGCTCTGCTCCCAAGATGAATGGATTTCATCAACTTTCAGGACTACTTAATGTTCTTATGAAGAAACACTATGCACCACATCAGTTTTTATTTATAAGATGCAAAAATAACAAAAACAAACTAGTGTAGTTTTTTAGAGGTGTAAATTCTTTGTAGATTAAATAAACCACAATGGTTCTTGCTCTATTATACACCAAACCATTTTAATCAACTTATTTTGATTGCCCAACTGTCCAATATTTTCTATTCATAGTCTTGTAAAAGCAAGCAAACCAAAAGATAAAAACAAGACCCCTCTATATAGTCAATCTGTTTGCAGCTTCCCTGAGGGCAAAACATGTAAGTATCCAGGGTATTTTTAGTTCGGAAAAATCTCTTCTTCTTAAACAAAAACACTTATAAATGGTGAGTGCTTCCCACCCTGGCAAAGCCACTTTTTCTTTTTGTTAGCTCAGATCAATGACACAGGGTAACGGGTTTTACTGTGACAATTCCATACATGCATACTTTGATCATCTCCCTTCTCATTGACCTCTACCCTTTGTCCCATCTCTAACCCCCTTCTTTGTCTCTAGCAGACCTTAGAGAAGTGAATAGCTCGCAAAGTTCATGTAGCTGAGTGGTCAGCATTTACCACAATGTAAGAAAAAAGCACTCCAGGGGCTGGAGAGATGGCTCAGAGGTTAAGAGCGCTGCCTGCTCTTCCAAAGGTCCTGAGTTCAATTCCCAGCAACCACATGGTGGCTCACAACCATCTGTAATGAGGTCTGGTGCCCTCTTCTGGCCTTCAGGCATACATGCAGAGAGAATATTGTATACATAATAAATAAATAAAAATAAATAAATAAATTTTTTAAAAAAAAAAAGAAAAGAAAAAGCACTCCAATGTCCAAATCCCCTCTGGTGCTGCAAATGATGTAAGGTTTATATACAGAGGGGAGGGAGGACAGCAGTCTTGAGTGTAAAAGTGGAGTGCTATCACTTCTGAAAAAATTTAATTAGTAAGTACTGCACTACTTTGGAAATATTCTTAGTGTTTGACTGATACTACATCATTATTATTAAGTAAAAGAGAATATATTAAATTGTGCTTCCAAGTGTGTTTTCTTTGAGAACTAAAAGATTCAGAGAATTGATATGCATTTCAGAACTGGAACAGAATTCAGAGATCTCCAAATTCTACTTTTATGAGTAGGGCATGGAGGGCTGGGATGGGGGTTGAGGCGGGGTGAGGGAAGGATGTGAGAAGGCAGATGAAGATGAATGAATGGTAGTACCGAGGGTCAACCCTGTGTTCCCCATCACCTCCTATTTATTTTAAAAAATGTTGATTCATTATTTTATATATGTATAAGTGTTTTGCTTGCATGTAGTACGTGCACCATGTGTATGCCTAGTGCCTATACAAGACAGAAGATAGCATTAAATGTCCTGTAATTGGAGTCACAGATGGTTATCAATTGCCATGTAGTGCTGGGAACTGAACCTGGGTCCTCTGCAAGAGCAGCTAGTATTCTTAACCACTGAGCTATGTCTCTGGCCCTGCTATCTGCTGTATCTGAGGAGTCACTATTTATAAATCTTTTGGAGCAGAATAAACTATCCCAATATGATGCTTAGTATAAGTATCAAGAACATAAGGTCATGGATTTACAAAATTGATAATGAAAATAAAAAATGACAGCAGTCATATAGAAAACAAGGAAATGGCTCCCATAAGCACTCTTTTTACATTCATTCTTTGTTTCCTCCTTGTGAACTGCCTTGGCCCTCTCCAAGGTGGACTGGCTGTCTCCAGTTCTATGGCTGCTGGATTTATGATTTATGGGATGGCTACCTCAGTCATCCCTCTTACCAGTCTGAGGGTTCACAGAGGGTTAATATCCAGAAACATGTAAGGAAACAAGGCTGTGGAGTCTGCACTGCTCTTACCCGTGGTCGGTCAGTCCTCACCAGTGACTCCACTCCTCCCCCCAGAGGCTAAAGTGACCACGTGTGGTAATGAATGGATGCAAGAGGCTTCACATGATGTCACGGGCATACAGTAAGCACTCAAAAGAAGTTAACTGTGACAAGCACATACATGCAGTGTAGCAATTTCCTCTGAATGACGCATTCCTTCCAGGAAGGGAGGGGGCACTCATGAGACTCAAGAGCAAACCTCGCAATTTCCAACTGTATTCATGAGGATTCACAAGGCCTTCCTGAGCCCACAGAAGCAGCCAACAACTGCCTATGACAGCACTGGTCAGCCCACTGCATGCAGAGACTTTCTCAGCCTGGAGCAGTCCACACCTCGTGCCAGGAGCTCCGGGCTTGCAGACTTAGAGCTGTTACCCTGCCTGGGTTGGGCTGAGCTGCTAACTCCTGTATGCAATCTTCACTCATACGCCTCTAAGTAACCCTGTGACAGCACTGGCTTGCCAAGCTGGCCTTGGTTTTTGTCTTTGGTCTGCTGTGGGTTCCCTATTTGTGGGGAGTAGGTGTTTATGTCTCCTCAGGAAAAGTCACACAGCTTACAAGAAATATTTGCTACTTGTTATGGGTACATCCTGATTTTTGCCCGTTGTTTATTTTGTAAACAATGAAAAAACCTGTTTGGAGATAATGTTGTATTCTCACTTACTGGTGACCACCATCTCGACTTCTAGGGTTCGATCTGGGACACAGGCAGAGGGTATTAATTGGAGCATTTTCTAACAAGCTACACATTCAGCACCCTGTTAACACTCTACTTAGGAAACAATGCTTTTCTATATGTTAAAAAAAAAAAAAAACTCACTAAAAAACCAAAACCGAATAAACAAAGCCAAGGTCTACGGAGCATCTATGAAGCCCAGGCACATCAGAGTACCTCATTTAGTCCTGTGACAAGCCCACTAGGTGGGCGATACCTTTAGTCCCATTACAGATGTACAAACACTACATCTTGTGAGGGTCAATAGGCTTGAAGGTGGAGGAAGAAGCACTAGGCCAAACCCAAGATCTCTCAGGTTCCAGAAGCCTCTGCTAGTCAGCCTCTCCCAAACAGTCCTCAGGGAAGGCAGTTTGTGACTACTGAACATTCTTCAAACACGAAAGCAGGAAGAGCGGAAGCTAATAAAATGCGCTATTTTAGAAATGGGAATATATACTTACATATAAGCGCGACACTGTTTTCCCGCCCACAGTGAGGGCTGCTGTTTTTCCATTATAGCTTTCCTTGGGAGTGTATTTTAACACATGACAGTCTTGTACCTGAAAACAATAAAATTCACAAAATTTAAGCTTGTAGTGTGATTCCCCAGCCAGGATGAGGGCCTTGTATAATTAGGATTTCAGAGTTACTTAACTCATTATCCACACTGACAGCAATGTAGCTACAATCAGGGACTGGAAGAACCATACGTGAAAATGATGGGCTTGAGATATTTTCTAAGAATGGATTAAGTGGCAGATCTTTGAGGATCTGTTTGTCATCCCTCTCTGCCAGAGCATTGCTCCAGGTCTCCTAACTGTACTATGGGAAGACTGGTTTAAACTAGACTCCACGTCCCCAGAACCATCAGAGGCAAAGTTCCTCATTAGTATTTTTCATGTTTCCCTTTACCATGCAGTTTTCTGTCCAGGATACACATTTCAACCATTACAGCTTATGTACACAGATCTTGGCACACACACAGATGTTCCTATGTGTTCTTCTATGTTCTATGTTTTCTTACCTGAAGTAATGTGACTGCATGCCTTTGACCATCTTTGGTCCACAAAGGCATCATGCCCAGCTTCACGGCGACAAGACCAACTCTGGAAGAACCTGGCAATAAACACAATATATTCAAGACTATTTACAGATTTAAATATCTTCAACTATATCAGGCACAATATACTGGTAGTTAATAAATGTTTGTAAAATGAGCACATGTAAAACAATTCTAACACTCAGTTTTTAGATAACAGAATTAATGCAGAGCATATACATCTACCATTACTCTTTCCTAGTTTCAGATCCTGTCCAACATCCTCTATCAGAAATCATCTGCTGGGAAGTGGTGGTGGTGCACACCTTTAATCCCAGCACTCGGGAGGCAGAGGCAGGCGGATCTCAGTAAGTTTGAGGGCAGTCTGGTCTACAAAGGGAGTTCCAGGATAGCCAGGACTGTCTCGAAAGACCAAAAATCTATTCAAATTCTAAAAGGTATTAGATGGTCTTATATTATACAGATGCCACAGGTTGTCCTAATATACTCTATTGAGAACTTTTGGAGCTAAGAATGTTGCACAGGCAAGGCTCTGAGTTTGATCTCATGAACTACATAAGCCAGGAGTGAGGGTATATGCCTACTACCCAGCAACTCAGGTGGTAGAGGCTGGAAAATCAGGAGTTCAAGGCCATTCTTGACTACTGAGAGCTCAAGCCAAGCTAGACTTGAACTTTTGTCACTAAACAATTTAAGTGTCTCAATAAATTCAGAGACCACACGTTCAACAGGAAAGGCCCCATCCTGCTTGTTCTGGTCCCACATGGGTTTAGTCACACCAGAAACAGAGCTGAGTGTGGAACTATGCTTGTCCAAATGGAACACGTGCAAGGATTTCAACTGAGAACAGCAGTGTCCACACTGGACGTTTTACACTAGGTTTCTCCAACCTTTTCTTCATGGCATTTCCCTTTCATTTTACGTTCTTTGTATCTAGGGGAGGAAGGTCACATATCCGGAGGGATTTTCCTCTCACAAGACACCTTCCTGAGCTCTTTCACTAGCAGCAGATGAGGAGTTTGGAAATTAGCTGGCAAACCAAAACAGACTGAAAGCAACATGCTCAAGAGATGTCCAAGTTAAAGCAGTCACCACTGTCATGCATCCAGCCATACTGTAAGGAAGAGGTCATGTTTCATCTCCCCCCCAAATCACCTGGTTCCCAAGGATGTAAAGGCCACGGTTCATCTTTCAGGGGGTTTAGTTTACTTGATAATTGGGCTTTATTTTCATCAAAGACCAGTTGCTTAACAAATGAGGCATTTTCTGCAGACAGATGCTCGTCCCACCAAGTGCTACTCTTGCTGTGGCAAGTTCTCACACAGAACCAGATGTTCGTTCTAAGAAAAAAATCAAAACCAACAAGAAAAACCAAATTATTATTTCCATTTAATGTAAGGGAGGCCACCGTGTTAGGATAATAACTAAAGGCCCCAAGGAATGGAGTGAATTGTGTACTTTCCCTAACATTTCTTACGAAAACTCTGGGGCTTCCACTTTCATCAAGGTTAGCCTGAAGGCTTTTCCACCGCCTCCGTGAAGAACGATCTTACCTAAAAACATGAGGGGAGACGAGCCCAAATAAATGTGTATTTGACAGTCTTAGAGCCAATGGAGCAAGAGGCAAGCTGGATTTTCTCTCAGTTTTCCTTCTCCCTGTAATGGGATGGCCTACACTAAGAAACCAAATACACAAAGTTTTAGAAACAAAACTAAAACCCACGAAATGCAAACCTCTGACCAGCTGACACACCAAGCACCAAGAAGGATCTTAGTGTGCTCTGAGGCAGAACAAAGTGTGTGTAATTCTTGCCCGTAGTGCGTCAAAACTAAATGAACCTTTGTGCAGTCTCCTTTGGTTGGTAGTTAGGAAGTTCCAGCTTGGAATCGAGAGTGATTTTCTACCTATGAGCTGGGTGACTCTGGAAAACCTATTTCCCTTTGGTGTCAGCTTTATCTGAAAAACTGTTATGATAGTGGTCTGCTCACAGGGGGCTGGCTACAGGACACACGCCTAATAGACACTTAGCACAAACTCGTCTCATACAGTGCACACTGGTAAGAAGACATTACCGCTGCTGATAATAGTAGCAGCTAATAGCTAATTTCTTAAATATTAAAACGCTACCCCTTCGAGCCTTTAGATTAAAAGAAGTTTTCTTAATCAGTGTCACACCCCTGGACACAGGACCCCTTCCGCTTCTAACAGACCGTCTGCGCGGGCCAAGTCTCTGTTATAGGACACTGTTGTGATGGCTGCGCACCCCTCCACCCACTCTCTTGCCCATACCCACCTATTCCCTAAGCCCGGGGCAGCACCTAGGCCTCTGGTGCTACAGCCCAACACCTGGGCGCCGGCCTGCGCCAGCAGCCTACAACCCGGCATGGAGGGGCCGGACAGGGATCGGCTCGCGACTCCTGCCGGCGCGCCGCCGCGGAGCTTCCAGCGAGTCCCCAAACCGAATACCACGCGTTCGAAGCGAGCACGGGACAGTAGTCACGCCGCTAGATTGTCCATGCCCTCCGCGGAGGAAGAGAACAGCTGGGCCACTTCCGGTTCGTTTCTTAATACGTTCCGGGCGGAGGCCCACTACTCTGAACTATGGTTCCGTCTCCAAATGGACCTACTTAGCCAATGGATGCTGTGACTGACTCCTCTTTAGCGGTGGGAAAGAAAATATTTGGGCTTTAAATTTTAGAAGAAGAAAGCAAGAATGGATCAAACTTTCTTAGGAAGCTAAGGAAAGAGAGTTCACCTCCAAAAGTCCCCACTGTGGGACGGGACAACTCACCGTGCTAAGCAGCACTTTGGCAGTTTTATATTGGTTAATCCTAAGAACAGTCCCGAAGAAGAGTTATTTCTATATTATAAACGAGGGGACACAAACTTAAATTTTATGTTCATGCCAACAACAGATGGTAGAGTTAACACTGAATTAAGGCTGGAGTGTGTTAATAATAGAATGGGACCAAAACCAATAGAATGGCGTGCGACTTTCGGGGCTGGGCATAGTTTCAGGCAGTTCTTTGACTCGTGAAAGATCTTGAGCTTGAAACATCCAGAGAGGAGGTTCGTGGATTTGAGATCAGGTGTGATTGCTGCAGAAAATGGTATTATCACAAAGTTTCAGAGTGATTGTGACGCAGCTACCGATAGTTTCTGTGTCTTCTACACCCCAGGTCTGGCCCACCATGCATGGTACATTCATTTTCCCACTTCAAAAGTGCCTTCCCCGGTCAGATGATCAGATGAGTGTTTTTGGAAAGGCAGAAATATCAGTTTGGCCTTTTCAGCGTCTTCTTCCTCCCTCCCTCCCTCCCTCCTTCCCTCTCTCCCTCCCTCCCTCCCTCCCTCCCTCTTTTCATTCCTTCCTTTTTTTCTTTCTTGTTAAAGAGCTGGGTAGCCTGGTTTAAAAAGTTCAGGGAAGGACCTAGCTACTGCTTGAACTTGTAGGCTCAAAATCCTTACTTGTTCTTACATCCCAATTAGCACTGTTGTGGCCCATGTCTCAGTAATATGTTGATCCTTAGAGAAAATGGTGCATCTCTTCATCCTAGCTACTTGGCTTCACAGCTATTTAAGATAGGCATTTTCATTGAGTCATGACATATACTATGTATGAGAACAAGAAAAATTCCCTACTATCACCAATATCTACTATTTTGCATGCCTATAGTATACAATAGCATGTGCTTGGTATTGTATCTGTTCATTAGTCAATGATAACCAAGAGTATAATGAACTCATGGGAAGTTAAGTTTAATTAGCTTGATGCAACAAGGAGATGCTTATTATAAGATTTAGGCGTACAGTGGGCATTTTAAAGGTACTTTCAAGGAAATGAACTTATTTGAAAATGAATGCTATGAAGAATTAAAGACAGTTCAGCAATTAGGCTCCTAAATCTCTAATCTGGAGACAGGAAAGCCAAATTGGGCATTAAAAAATGATTGATGAGTTTTTTTTTTATCAGCCTTTAGAAATACCCAACGTTGGTGTTCTGTTGTAAACACAACAGTATGGGTGGTAAAAGGATCCATTTTCACTCTCTCAGTATATTTTCCCCACTGAATCTTTACAATGACCCCATGTGGATACTATCATTATCCCAACTGTAGCCAAGGGGAGACTGCATAACTTAATGCTGTCCAGCTAGTAAGTGGTGAAGCCAAGGTCTGAATTGTGGCAGGATCACCATAGAGATGATTCCGAGATACTTCATTTCTTTCTCTGCAGCATCTGTGTTGTCATCCTTGCCTTAGACCTCCTCTAAGGGGAGAGAGGAAAACGAGTAAGTGTATTACACACAATGGTCCAGGATGAGGGAGAATCCATGTTAAACTTTGTTTCCAGTGCCAAGCTCTACCTGATTCCGAATGGAATTGCTGTGCCCATGAAGCTGCCGGCAGGCACCGCTGCTGAGGTGAGTCAAAGGAAAACCATAATTCACTGTCCCAATTGACACCTGGGATCAGGAGCTGTCATTATTCTTTGTTTAGTCACTGCTGAGTGCTTCTAAGTGACAGTCCCAGGTCCCAAGAGACTCAGCATAGATTTCCTTAGGGAATGCAGGCATTGATTTCAAGCTTCCCATAACTTGTGCTGCTATTCCTCAGAAACTGCCTAGATGCCAGGACCCTAGGCCACTTTACTTCATTTTCTTCAATGGAGCAGAAAAAAACCTGCCCAGTCTCTTTTTATTATGACACTTTTGAGGTTCTTACCCCACTAATTCAGACAAGAGCTGATAAAAAAGAAGCTTGTGGTTATTAAAGTAAGAGTTAATACATTTCCAATTCTGAATTACTACATCCATATTCAGACATGAGGACCACCACAGGCGTAGTTTCAAAGCACAGCTCACTAGATGTGCTGACTGTTCCTGCATGTTCTGACCATTTGATTCTGCCATGAAATCTTAACAGTATTGTGATGTGTTCTGTGTGGATGACTTATTGCAGGATAATAACAATTTCATTATCAGGCAATTATATTTTAGTGGACGTTTATACATTATTTAATAATATACCCTATACTTGACATTTAAAACTTTAATAAATTAATTTAGCTCTTTAATTGAATTATCCTAGACTACGTCCTATTTTTCCTATATTGTCAAGAATTAGAAGATTTACAGATTGTTAGAGATGTTATGAAGATGGGTCATATCTCTGGTAGTGGAGTAGACAAAATCTTCTTTAAGAAATTTTGGACTTGGGAATTCGTTGGTGGTTAGAATCAAAAGCCTAAGAAGCCATAGTGTAAAATCCCCAGATGCACCAAGAAAATGAACTTCTTTTAAATATTCACCAACAAGATCAAATCATATTTGCAGCTTCTCTAGAATGCCTCCAGGATACAATTTTTATTTTCACTAGATCAGACCCCAGACTTTACAGTTTCAAAAAACTATCAAATGGAAGTATATTTGATTTGAAGAAAGAAAAAGAAAGAGGTGAAGAAGGGGGTAAATAAGAGGAAATGGAATGGATGTGGAACAGGAGGAGGAAGGCACAAAGGTTAAGGCTGGAGGAGGACGAAGAAAGGACCAGAAGAACAGCAAGAGGGGGCTGCCACCAGTATGGTTCTAAAAACATGTTTTTCATAGTTTTTAAAGTTTCCCAGAATCTTGTCCCCCTTCTGTTGTTTTTAGTGTGGTTGTGATATAATGTAATTATGCCAATGTGCATCTCCTTAAAAATTTTTTATTGTTATAAAAATGTTAGCATCAGAAAACAGAAAACCACATACCAAGGGCCATATGCCTTCTGTCACGGCCATCTGGCTTGTCTCCATCCTGATGCCAGGCCAGTGATCACCGTTTCCTGATGCCAGGCCAGTGATCACCGTTTCCTGATGCCAGGCCAGTGATCACCGTTTCTATTTGTAAATGCATGGCACCCAAAGACTAGGTAACTTTCCCACTTAGCTAAAAGAAATGATTGCAGCTTTGTCACTTAGCTTCTGCTCTGAAACATTGGGAAAACAATCATCAGCATAAGAGGAGCTGATAGCAGGGAAGATAGGGGAAGCAAACAGTCAAAATGTTCATCTCCAAGTAGAGACATACAAATTACTTGAAAAGGATTCTCATAGAAGAGATAACATGAATGAATTGTTCCTTGCGAGGAAGAGGAGGTTGCCCAGGAGTAGAGAAACGATATTATAACTAAAAGGAACACAATTCCTACAAAACAATAAACCAACACAAGCCTTTGGTCACAAAACAACCACTGTTGTATTATCCGAATGGATTCTCTTTGCCAGGACTGTAGAAAGGATGCAGTATGGATAGCTTGTTTCTTCTGTAGTTCCTCAGGTGTTGGTTGGAACAAAGACATGGGCTAATGTCAACTAGGGACCGAAACCACCTTTCAGGTTTAGTTACTCCTTAGGTGTTGATAGATGGGTAGATGCTGCTTTTGTGGCTGAAACCCATGTCTGCTCTGCTTGTGCTTCCTCACAGCATGGTGGGTGGCTTCTAAGAGCAGGCCTTGCTCGTGAACATGCATAGATTGTGTAATCTAATTTGACCTAACCACGTGAGACACGTGGTGTGACTTCACTGCCGCCAAACGCTGTTTCATATTCAAGGGGAATGGTCACTCTGAGGGGGGAAATGGCAAAGGTACACTATAACAAGAGTGTGTGGGCTGGAAGACATTGTGAGCATCCTTAGAGACACAGGCACCATATGTCCCAGCAATGAGTAGGATTGGTTTTTAGGTTGTAGGGACCGATTGGTGGCCGACTGCCATGACAGGGTGGTCCAGCGAAAACTTTCAGACTAGTCCCAGATGGCTTACAAGAGAGACAATATGATCTGTCCCACATTTTCCTTGGCTCCAGAGAAGTTTCTAGATATAGATCTAGTACCTCTTCTATTTAGAGAGACAAAGGCAAGAGCAAAAGAGCTTGTTGGTCCAAAGGGTGGGAGGACATGACAGTGGGCCAGTATGAGCATCTAGGGCTAGGACCAAAGGGGATCTATCAGGACAGGGCGGGCTGCTGACCTCAGGGCCATTTCCTGTGGTCTCTGCACGCTCCTCTGGCAGCTGAGATATGTCCGGGGGGAAAGGGTGAACTACACAGGATGGGAAGAGGGCTGCCAGGCTGCTCAGGAGTCATGTGGTGACCGTGGTTTCTCCATCTGTGGCATTTAGACTCCAATCAGGCCTAGAAACATCGTCATGGCAACTTGCCCATCTGCACCGCTGAGCTGAGACAGGATTCCCTTAGTAACGGAGGAGCTGGGAGATGATGCTTAAAATAATTTTTTATGCCCAGACAGAAATGCCTTTGCAGTTTTATTAGCCATGTAGCATCATGGGGCCTGACTTTCACACTCGCTGCATACCAAAATGGAACAAAATGGCTTCTGAACGTGAGAATTTCACCGTCTCCACTGCACAGAGCTTACACCCCACTGAAGCTAATGAATATCACATGTAAGTTCCTAGAGTTGCTGGTCACTATTACATAAATTGCCTCCAAATAGAACAGGCAGTCTCCATCTGAAATTACTGGGCTTCATCTAATCTCTTTTCTATAGCCTACCGAAGTCCTAGCAGTCTCTCTGTAGTGAAAATAGCTAGGCTGAATAAGAGTTTAACACATAGGCCATTTAGCTCGACAGTTCCTTCCATCCGATGGCCCTCCTTGCTCATGGCTCCCCTCCAATTTTCCCTCAGCTGTGGCTCTGTCTCCTGCATGAGTGCTCTTGTGACTGATAACCCTGGCTATTGAGTCCTCTCCTCTCCTAACATTTACCATGCCCTTCCATGACTGCACCCTCATTTAATAGTGAGAAGACTCGAGGTCTTAAACCATCTCCTCTCAGTAAAACTTGGCTCTCAGGGTAGGGGTGGTAACTCAGAGGTTACAAGCTTACTTAGCTTGGGTGGGGGTGGTAGCTCAGAGGTTACATGCTTGCTTAGCCTGCAACCAGCCCTGGGTTCAGTCCCCAGCAAAACAAAGCAATTGTAGTTAACCAGGCAAGCTGTAAACCATCTAAGCCTCTTTCTCTTCCACCATAATTATCCCCCACGATACTCATGTATCTCTGAGGGTTGGTGACCTTACAATCTTTTTGCCTCCTCTTCCATAAGAACCCTCCTTTCAAGCGGTTTCTCAAGGTAGTCCAAGTTACTCCCTAGGCAATATAGATTATTGATACAGCCCTTAGTTGCCTCTCAGGGTTGAGCCTGGGCCCGCATTGCTGAAGGTACTACCCACTTACAACACAGGACTCTGATGGTTTAAGTTAGATCTGCCTTGAAAACCTGTCTCCTGTAGTTTAACTTTCATGGTTCCAGAAAATACTATACAAGCCTTCAAGGCAGGAAGCAGTTAAATAGTGCTAGTCAGCTGCAACACCTACGAGCCGGCGGGAACTATCAGCAAGGTAGTATATGCGTAATGATGCAAGAAATGTCACTCACACGTAGGTGGCAGTCAACAGTGGAGTTAAGTCACACTCAACAGGAAGGAGGTTGCTCCCGGGAAACAAACTCCTCTTTAAAATTTATTTGTCTGAGTCTTTTGCCTGCATGTATGTGTATCACCCACATGTCTGTGCCCAAGGAGACCAGAAGAAGGCACCAGATCCCCTGGAACTGCAGTTATGGATGCTTGTAAGCCATCACGCGGATGGTGGGAATTGAACCTGAGTCTGCCACAAGAACAAGTTCTCTTAACTGCTGAGCCATCTCTCCAGGGAAACACGAGGTGGGGCCCAATGTTGATTGATTGAGAGAGAGAGAGAGAGAGAGAGAGAGAGAGAGAGAGAGAGAGAGAGAGAGAGAGAGAGAGAGAGAGATATCCATCCTCAATGGTCTCCAGTGCTAATTCTTGTAACAATGCTGATCGACCATTCTGTTACAAATGATGATTTATAATGCCCTTCTATATGTCTCCATTTTCCAGAAGAGGAGCCTGCGGTCAAAGTGGATCGTGGATAACTAGCTGAGGGAGGGGTCTGCCTGACCTCAAAGCTCTCACTAGTAACCATAATGATTCTGCTCTTTCGGAAGGTCAGGTCAGCTTGCTGTTCAGTTTTCTAGAATGAATCAATGCACTTGTGAAAATGAACTGGAGTCTGGAGAACTAGCTCAGCTTAGCTCACGCTGACTCGAAGATTAAACAAAGAGACCCTCAGAGCTGCAGCTCTGCCCAATGATATGTTTAGTCACTTTCAATTCATTTGCTTCATATTAAATTGTAAATTAATTATAAACTAATCTGAGAGATTATGAAATTATTTTCTCAACCTAATTCAGTCCCTGTGGGCATACATGTTTTTAATATTTCACACTGCAGTTCACCTGTATTTGACATTTGGCATTCTGATTGCTTTCCATGATGGGAGGATTGAGATCCCAGGGGATCCTGGCATTGCCAGGGGTTTACCTTTGTGTTGTTAATATATGCAGGAAGTCCTTTCCAGCATTTTTACATTATTTGGGGGAGGGGGATTCATTCAATGCATAAGAGGGGAGAAAGTATCTTCCTTTTGAAATTACTAAGTCTTTGAATCATCAGGGAAATAAATTTCTTTTTTGGAAAACTTATCCTGACCATCCAGATGGGAGTGATGATGAGGGGCCGGTGTCTGGCCATCCTAAAGGGAGCCCTTCCAATTCAGTTCTGTTTGTCAGCGTCACAGAAGCCAAGGCCAATGACTATATGTGCATATATAATACACAGAGGACATTGCATGCCAGACAAAGCCTGCATATGTATTTTTTTAATCCTTCTCCCTCATGTCACAAATTCCAGGCAAGATTCCAGAGAAAATTCTAGAACTTGAAATCATATTTCCTTTTCAGAAAAAGGTTTTTTGTTTTTGTTTTTGTCTTTTTTTTTTTTTTTTTCCTTCAGGGAGGTTACAGTTTCAGCACCCAGTTCCGGTCTCAGATATCAACTAGCTGAGTCAGACTGTAGGTTCATGATTGTCTATAAGTTTACACTGGAGTTTGAAAGTCATAAACCACTCTAAGGGGGCTGGAGAGATGGCTTAGTGGGCAAGCACGCGTGCTGCCTTTCCAGAGGATCTGAGTTTCCGTTCTCAGCATCCACACTAGGCAGGCAGGTCGCAACTCCAGGTGGTCTTCGAGGGCACCACCCCACCCACATGGTATATGTTTATACAGGCATATACACACACGTAAAACTAAAATAAACGTTAGAGCACCGCACATTTATCTCTGCAGGATACTCTCAAAAATCTCAGTCAACCTGGGTGAGGTATGTTACCCATTCTAAGGACCCCAAACCCGCATCCCCACCAAAGAAAGGGTGTGGAATACAGTTACACATTTCAACAATTTTGTGTGATGATACAGAAGGCTTAAGAATATTCAAATAAAAATCTCCTGGTCAACAGAGTAGAATCCCAGGCCTAAGTGGAAACCTAGCATTCCATCTGGGCCAGGTCATTCACTCGGCCAAGGGAGGGCTCACCACGCTAAATAGGCAGACAGAATAACTAGTCCCTTAATTAAACTACTGTGTCTGTGTGTCTGACCGCCACTCCAGCCTAAAATGGTGTGGTGTTCCTGCTTCTCTCCTTCACTCTTCCTCCAGGGGGCTGTGGAGTTTTACAGTTGGTCTGCCCTGGGGTATTGCTTTAAATTCTAATAAAATTGCCCTTGAGTTTCAGTACATGCCCATGCTTACGTTCTTTAATTAATGAGGCTAAGAATTCCAAAAGGGCGTCTCAATTTCCCCTGTATCAGAACCTTTAAACCTGAAAGGATACAAACACAGTCAAGTGGGTACCTCTGGCGGGCACTGCCAGGCTATGCCCCTAAGAGAACACAGCACACACAATAGAGTTAGTACAAGAGGTTGATTGGGGTGGGGGAAGGGGAAGGAGGAGAGTGGAAGAGTAAAAGACCTCTCAAAGTGGGGACATAGAAGAGGCAGACAGACAGACAGACAGACAGCGATAACCAGCAACAGAGGAACAAGAAGAAGCAAGAGAAGCAAGAGAGGGGAGGACTGTGACTGATACTCTTAAAAGGTGCTCAAGTTGCATAACTGAGGGTGGAAAGGCACCTGGTGGCAGTTGATGGTATAACCACCTTGGTGGTCCAGGCAGGCTAGCCATGCAGGCAGGAACTAACAAAACTTGCTCTGCAAAGTACACTTAGGGGGCTGGAGCAATAGCTCTGCAGGCAAAAGCACTTGTTTCTTCAGAGGACGGAGGTTTGACTCCCAGCAACCACATGCTGGCTCACGACCAACCCTAAGTAGCTCCAATTTCTGGGGATCCAACACCCTCTTCTGAATTATGTGTTTCCCAGGTATGAACAAGATACACTTAGATATATGCAAGAAAAATGCTCATGTGCATAAAAATATTTAAAAATAACATTTACATACATTTTGACACTGTCAAAAATAGGAGACTAGAATTTGGGGTATAGATGTATGTTATCAGATAATACAAGATTTTTATAAAAATGTTGTCAGATAATACAAGATTTTTGTAAAAGTTTCAAGAACATTTTATTTTCCTCTCAGGATGTGTTAGCAGCGCATATGATGACCTGTAATTTTTCCCAATAGGCACAGTGTCCAGCTTTAGGTTTACGTGTTGACGAAGCATAATTTCCTTTATTCACCTCAGGTTTTCAGGGAAGCTCCGCTGCACGCTCTGTTACAGGCAGCAAGACAAGCGCAACTTGGTCTTATCATTGACCACCCTGAGAAGGGTTGCTCAGGTATTTCACTCAGGTGTGGCCAGGATCTCGACTTGCTCTGTAGGAAAGAATTTCAGGAGGGGGTCACTAACTGGGGGTTTGTTAAGGAAATGACAGTCCCACATACCCACGAGATAGGTGGGGTACACACCCAAGTGTAGATGGCGCAAGTGCTCACAGATAAACACGGGAGAAATCAGGAATGCCAATCACACCAGGCTGTCTCCTCAGTGTAGAAACTGCACACCTGTTTTCCACCCAGAAGGCTGGGAGTGGGTGTTGTTAATGTTCTGGAGACCTTTGCTGCAGGGCCAGGCATCCCCCAAATCCCCCAGCTTTTGTGAGCTGTCAAGTCATGCTGGGGTAGGCCTTGGTAATGCAACTGTCTGTGAGTCATTTCTGCTCCTGTAAGGAACCCCTCCCCCATGCTCCTGTAAGGAACCCCAATAAAATTCAATGGCCCACCAAGTTGGACCTCGGTGGAATGGAACTTTGGTCTCCCATGAGCGCCATATCTGGGGTGAGCTGATGAGTGTAGCATCTCCCCAGGATAACCTTTGTCACATAGCAATTTCATTAAATTTTGATCTTTCCAAGTCCATGTCCTTTTAATGTGCTTGGCGACAAATCACCGAACATCCATGAAGGGCTTCCACTTCATTTCCATTTAAAATTAGCCCCCCCACCCAGGAAGAGTAAGCCTGTCTTTGTGTTTGCAGTGGAATAGTGGCTTTCCCCCACTAAGCATCGTTCTTCCAAAAACATTAAAAATTATTGACAGACACAGCTGTTTGTTTGGAGATATTTTTCTTGAAGTTAAGTGAAGTGAGCCTGCCACTCCAAGAAGAACATCTGACAGGGTTTATTGCCAATGATAACATTTGAGCTTTCTAGCAAAGATTAGGATTTTAAAAACATTGAATCTGCTGCCACACTTTGACAGATTCTCAATACTTTTTGATGAGATCAGGTGATATTACACAGCAATAGATCACGTGATGCTTTGTTATTGTTCAATCAACTGTGTAAGCATTGAGACTAATATACCTGAGTGAACAAATATGTTCTAAATGACCAATGCATGACGCTGAAAAATCCACTATAAGCAAAGACGCTATTGGCAAGTGCCAGACTGGTTTTATTGCTGATTCTGTGTTCTGCATTTACAAACATTACCATGGCTTGACTTTGAATGAGATGGAAAAATAAAATGAATGATTAAAACCAAAAGTTAAAAATAGGGACATCAATTAAAAAATTGCCTCCATCAGTTTGGCCTGTAGGCAAGTCTTTGAGGGCATTTTCTTGGTTAATGATCAATAAAGACAGGCCTGGGGGCAGTGCCACCCCTGGTCAGATGGTCCTGCATCGTAAAGGAAATCAGGCTGGGCAAGCCAGAAAGCAGCGCTTCTCCATGGCCCCTGCTTCAGTTCCTGCCAGAAGTCTCTACGCCAACTTCTCTCAGTGAGAGTGTGACTTGACAGTTATATCTGGAATAAAGCCTTTCTACCCCAAGTCGCTTTGGTCACGGTGTTCAACCAAAGCAATAGAAACGCCAAGTCACGGGTGGTTTCCGATTTTCAGGGTTGTACTCCAGCCAGAGCATTGCTCCCCTTGCGGACTAACCTACACCCCCACCTTTCTGCTATCCCCAGCTTCGGCAAACACTTCTACTCTTTACTTCTAAGATTCTAGAGTCAGTGAAGTCATGTAACATTTTTCTTTCTCTGCCTGGCATGTGTCAATTGACATAACATCCTCCAAATTCACCTATCTCGTCTCAAAGGACAGAATTTAATATTTTTGACTGAACACTACTCCAGTATAGAATAAACATTCCAAGTGATGGATATGCTCATTGCCATGACGTAGTCATCCTACAATGTATTAAAACATCACTCTGCACCAGATGAATATGTTCCACTAGTATGTGTTTATAAAAATAAAAGAAAAATTGATAAGGCAAGAGAAAGACACTGAAGATTTGCAAAATTAGAAGATTATTGGTATTGTTCTATTTTTGAAAATAGTTTTAAATAAAAATATAAATTTTACTTATTTTATTCATTTTTATGTGTGCATGTATGTGGTATGTGCATGCATATGGGCATGTGTTTGGGGGACGCTCACACATCACATATGTGTGTGAGCATACCTGTGGAAATCTTTGGTGGGTGTTAGGAATCACTGTTTTCAGACAGGGTTTCTCTGTGTGGTCTTGGCTATCCTGGAACTCACTCTGTAGATCTCACTGGCCTCAAATTCACAAAGATCTGCCTGATTTTGCCTCCTGAGTGTTGGGACTACAGGCATGCACCACCACTGCCTGGTCAGGAATCCCTCCTGATAGCTCTTCCACCTTATTCTTTCAGGCAGAGTTTCTCAATCAAACCCAGTATGACTGGTCTCATTAGCCAGGTTGCTATGGGAATCCCCCATTTCCACTTTCAGAGGGTTGATTTAAAGGTGGGCTTCCATAGTCACCTGCCCCTGATGTTGGTTCTGGGGATCGAAACTCTGGTCCTCAAACTTACATGACACTTGCTAGCTTTTTAATCATTGAGCATCTCTCCAACCCTTTAAACATTTATAGATGATAACATATAATGAGTTGACTATTGATACCTATTACATGTTCAGCATCAGCTTCTATCTTTTTTTGAGACAGGGTCTCATTTAGTTCAGATTGGCCTCAAATGTGCTAGATAGCCTATAACTCTTGATCTTCATGGGTCTGTGTCTTGACTGCTGGGATTCCAATTGGGTACCACCATGTATGACTTCTAGTTTCAAAATTCTAATATAACAAATATCATAGAAATGAACTCAAAAAAGAGCATGACCTCAACAGTTGTGAGGCGGGATGAGGAGGGAGCCAGATGACTCTGTGGTGCCAAATTCGTTTTCCAGAGCCAACTTAAATGTGGTTGTTTTTCTTTTGACTGGCACAGTTAGGCTCCTGTAGTGCTTTGAAAAACTGGTGAACTGGCACGTGTTTTAATATGTAATATTAAAGGGTTTCATGTGGAACAGCAGGGTTTTCAATTATCCTGAAGGCAGTCTGCTCTGGGTCCATATTTCTGCTCGGTCCTCAGATCCATGTACCAGATGTTCTCTTCTGGACACATGCTTTCCCCTCGCCCTCCATCCTTACCCTCTGCTCTCAAGGTTCTGCATTACAGGGCTGGCTCAGCTCCTGGAAGCATCCATGAGCGTATCTGATCTATACGATATTCTTAGTGGGTAGATGATGGGAAGACCTGGCAATATCCCGAGGATCTACTGAACCCCACCTCACAGTGTGTGGAGCCTAAGAGAGGAAGATGGCGTTCTCAGACGAGAGAGATATTTCCAAATTTGGGGCAATGGTCTGTTTTCTTTCTTTTTTTTTTTTTATTAAATCTCTATGTGTGTCTCCCATGTTTATATCTGTGAATGCAGGTGTGTGTAGATGGATCGTCCATAGACACTCCTCCATCAGGTGTGTGCGCACAATGTTGGAAAACAACTTTGGGTGTCCATCTTCTTTGTCCACTCCGAGACAAAATCTCCCATTGCTTGTTATTGTACAGCAAGATAGCCAAGCCTGTGAGCTCCCAGGATTCTCCCGTCTCTGCCTCCCACCTCACAGAAGAAGGGAGGTGATTACAGACACAGATGCCACGTCTGACTTTCACTAGGTTCTGTGGGTTTGAGCTCAAGCACTTTACCTACTTTCTTAGAGATTTCCTAATGCTCTACTGTTAATATAGCAGATATATTACAGATGAATGAGTGAGTACAGTACCAAGAGGGTAGAGATGAGGGTTTGGGTTCAGGGTTCACAGTATCCATTATTCCAATTCTGACTTTGCTATGGACAGCCAATGACATTTCCAGCTGGTGATAGCATCCCTCCATTTTACCGTAATTTTTTCCAAAACCTTGTTTCCCTGACTTCCGATTCATTCTTCCTTTGACCTGTTTTCATTTCATTACAATTTTTCATCACTGTGTCGTGCCTGTCAGTCAAGGGAAAGTGTGTTAGGACGTGCTATCCTGAAAACCACATGGGCACGGCGCTGCCACAGCTTCTTGCTAGATGTCTTCCTCTGACTCTGTCTGTGTAGTTGACACTGTTAAGGGAAATCCTGCACTTCTACATTTGCCTTAAAGCTAAAGCTTCCATTCTGGGTGTCAGAAACATGCGCCTACCAGCAGCCAATTCATTTCAGTTAAAAAGGAAGTGGGGCTCCACTTGGAGTTTAAAAAAAAAAAACCAGAAACATTGTTTTAATTAATATTGGCTTTCTTATCTGACAAGGGCAGAATCCTGGGGCTAGCTTTACCTATGCCAAACACATTATTAAGTACATTCAAGTATTGAACGTGTGCCCTTTCTGGCTGTATACATTTTGTCAATGCCAAGCTTCTTTGGGGTCATGTAATGACTCTTCAGATATGTGCATCCCCTTATCCCCCATCCCCAAGTACATAAGTGTTTGTGTGTAAACTATGTGCATATTTTGCCCACATCATATACACAAAGATGTATATTCTCTTGTTTCTTTTTGTCTGCTGAAACGGTTCATAAAAAAGCATGCTGCCTCCAACAAGCGAGGTTTAAGAAGAGAGTTGGATATCAATGGTGAGGCTTTTGTATCTGATTTTGGAGCACTTTCATGAAAGAGAACAGCAACTGACTCCTGGGATGGAGGGCTCAGCTCCCCAGGCTCCTCTGTACACTCATTCCACCAGCAGAAGAGATTTAGTCAATTGTCACTAGGGCCGGAAGAGTTTTTTCTTCTCACTTAGTTTCTGTAGAGTGTCTACTTGTGAGTTCTCCATGTAGGTGTATCCTCAAAGGCCTGTCCTGGGAGATGGGTGGCAGGAAGGAGGAAAACACCATTTCCACTCTTCATAGAGGGCCTGGTACTAGGTACCAGGTATCTGGGGATGCTGGACAGATGGAATGGGATCGCACAAGGACTTAGAACGGTGTCTGTTACAATCTCTTCGTGTTGTAGAGTGGGTGTTTTGTGCTCCTCCGCAATTCTCACATGGAAGATCTGATGTCCACGGTGATGCTATTGGCAGGTAGAGATTTTGGGAGGTGTCTGGGTAACGAGGATGGGGTTCTTGTTGTGGGATTAGTGTTCTTGTAAGAATGACCAGAGAATTATTTTATATTTATTTTCTGTATCATGGAAGATAAAGCAAGAAGATGTCTAACTGTGAGTTAGAAAGAGAGGGCCCAGATGGCTGGCACCTTGATCGGACTTCCTCGACCCCAAACCATGAGAAAAAATTTTCTGCTTCTTTAAGCTACTGTGTTTATGGTATCTTGTTATAACAACCTGAGATACGATATTCTTAAATGAGTGTTAGGTGATGTTGTATTATTCTTTGGGGCTGAACTTGAGTCTAGTTATGAAAAGGAAAAGAAACTACTTAAAAGTTTTGCCAGGCAAATTGAACTCTGTCTTTACCAACTTGGAATCCCAGGGAGTCTGCACTGAGTGAAGACATCCCGCAGATATTGGAGCATGGCATGGTACCTCATGTAATGTTGCTCAAAGGCATGATGCTCACATTCAACCTACCTATGAAATCTATTACAGGTCAGAGATGGATCAGAGGCCACATTGACAAAGCTATTTGTTTATCCACTTATTGTATTGCTCACCTCTGCATGGACTAAACATGTCATCTACCGAGTGCTTCCTACACACTAGGCACATAGACACAGATGCTCATACACTGGTTTGGGTTAGAAATGGTCATTAGGTATTTCTGTAATACAGAATGTAACTATTTCAGTTTTGAATCTGCGATGGAAGCACCAGTCTTCCCCTGATGTCCCCTCAAGCACAGGAAATATACACCTCACTGGCAGGAGCTTGCTTTGAAAAGAGGAACAAGACCACAACTCTTAGAAAAAGAATTCTGTAAGTACCCAATTTATTCAGAAAACAATACAATTTAAACATTTATGACTTTTTTCAGTCTTACATTTTTTTAAACCATCATTCCCAAAATGTTATGCATTTGGTTGACATGTATTTGCAAGATTAGGATCTATAATTATAGCTCTGGAAATTGTACATTTGATTTGCTTAATTAATTGTTACTGCCCTCCCCCTAAACCTACCCCAACCAAACATTTCTTTTGCTATGGATACACGTCACCATTATTTCTGACCAAAACTAAGTTTCACTTTGTGCTTTTTGAAGCTTATAAAACACTTGCCCATTTCTCCGAGAGAAGATCAGAAAAGCAAAACCAAGTCATTGTTTTGGTTCAAGACTACCGTAGATTCGGACAAAACACCCTGATCCTACACAGTCATTTCCACTTATGGAGATTGTGCTCAGAAGTGATTAAAGAGGCCAAAAGGTGCCCCCACAGTGAGCTCAAAGACCAAGTGAGTAGAACAGAAATCCGGGGAGCCACGTTGCTATTTGGCATGGACAAGATTCCATTCAAGATCCAAGGAAGAATCTTGGGAAATAATTTCTAGGCACTGGAACCATCCATGCAGCAGGCTGTGGCGCTTCTTTTAGCCAAGCAGGAGACAGCCAGAAGGAGCGCTCCTCTGTCTGGGTGGAGGAAGAGGTGTGACCGGAAAGCAGTGAGACTGGCGTGAGGGGTGCAGCTTCTGGAATCAGCCCCACTGCTTTCTACTCTCACCTCTGGGATGGGCCGGCCCTCTATGCTACCGGCAGGGAAGAGGTGCCACTGGCAAGCGGGAGAGGAGCTGCCCTGGTTGAGATGATCTCTATTGTGAAAGCCTTGAGTTCAGAACCTCACCGGTCCTTGTGAGAAATGCATGAGCATCACCGAGGATCTTGTGAGACATGCAGAGCCTCAGGCCCGGCGTTAAAAAGCTCCGTTAGAACAAGATTTTCAGGGAATTTGTGTCTATGGGAGTGTGTAAACATGGGTACTGGGCTAAACGGCCCCGCTCCATTTCAAAAAGGCTACCTCTAGGTAGGTAAATTTATTTAGTAGAGAGGCCATTCTCAGCAGGGAGGGGCTATAGATAACAACTGCAAAACCAGTGTAAGATTATTTTTTATTATTATTTTAAACATGCAAAATACAGTCCATGCATCTGCCATTTTGAAAAGTCTCTCATCATATAGGAGATTAAGCCAAATACGTTTTGGCTATTGACATTCAAGAAATGTTTCAAAATGCTTTACAGTGTAAAGATAATAAGAAATTTAGCAAAATTTCAACAAACCGGTATAAAAATGAATACGTATACCATTTTGTTTCAAGGCAACATGCTGTAAAGTAGATGTTACGACTGTATTTCATTGTAAAAAGTCTTTTACAATACAGATCAGGCCTTGGGGCTACACATGCCAAAAAAATGTCAATTAGTCAAAAATCACCGAGACGTGCTATCTTTAAATGTATATTATCACTATTTTCTTTTAAAGTACAGGAATAAAAGTAGTAAATATTAGCGAACAGTGCTTCAGAACTCTGTAAAAGTGTGGAGTTCATGGTGCCAGTGTCCGGGAAGACTCGTACACTTCCGATGAACACTTTGGTTTAATCCCTTTACCGTTGTAATAGTCCACGACTTGATTTGGGACTTCGGCCAACACACTCTTTGCGAGGGCAGCTGGCGACGCCTGCAGGGGAGAAGAAATGACCGTGACTTGAAGCAGAAGCAGGCTTTGCCTCACAGATCTGAGCCCCGCTCTCCGCAGTGGGTCTCATTCACTCAGACACACAGCCACCTGTCCACTCAGCGTCCTCGTTCTGTGTCCACAGACGCCAATTCACACCTGAAGATAAATTTTCCTGCAGGTTTTTTTTTTTTCTTTCTTTACATTTCCATTCGGTTTTAAACACGTTCTATTCACTATGCCAGGAGCAGTGGGAATCATGTGAGGGGACCCAGCATGGCGAAACTGAACGCTTCTTATAAGGTACCAAGCTGTAAATGCTACTACCCACCAGCGGTAGAAACCACATAACGCCCATGCTTCCTATCAGGTTGGCTGCTTAGAATGAAGCCAGAGCTCCTGAGTGGAGACCTGAATTTTAACACGGTGCCCCTGGTGATTCCTACTGAAGTCTGAGGTGCACCGTTGTAGAAAGTCACAAACACCGTAAGACAAAGTTATCTTAGAAGCACACCTCCAAGGCTTCTTATCTTTGGCAGCACACTTCCAAGAGGAAGCAATATTTAACTTGGGTGTATATTTAAAATTCAGGGAAGGGAGAGGGGAGTGGCATTCCATGATTCTAGAGATAGTTAGGCATCTGATGGAGTTGAAGGAAAAGTTCGTGTGTGTGTGCGCGTGTGTGTATGTGTGTGTATGTGTGCATGTGTGCGTGTGTGTGTGCATGTGTGCGTGTGTGTGTGCATGTGTGCGTGTGTGTGTGTGCGTGTGTGCGTGCGTGTGTGCGCATGTGTGCGTGTGTGTGTGCGTGTGCGTGTGTGTGGTGGGCATGGAGAGTAGTGGGAGTGAATTTGGTAGTCATTTAGTTAGCAAATGAGCTTGAATACTCCTGTAGCATGCAGAATGCTGCTTCTGCAGCAGAGAACAGTTGAGGTCAAGAGCATGGCCAGACTTTGGAGTCACAGAGAACTGGACCTGACTCCTGGGTCTGACCTTTACTACTGCACAACCCCTAGGCAAGCAGCTTCAATAGTCTGAGCCGCAATAGTTGCCACTGAAGAAACTGGAAGGTTGATCAGTTAACAAATACTTGAGACTCCCAATGAAGGAGACCTAAGGGCCAGGGGACCATGCTTCTGATCTTCTCTTTCTCGAACCATGCAACACTAAGCCCCGATCTCAGAAGCAAAATTAAAAGGAAACAAGCCACTCTATCTAAGAAAGAGCAAAAGCAAGATATCCAAAAAAATTCAGGAGCGTGCAGAGTTTTGAACCCTCGTGGTCTGAAGGTGTTGCAGCTTGTGCCAAATCTGGCCCGCAGACACTCGCTTACTTTACAAATGAATGGTGTGCTTAGAGTGTGGTCTATGTATACATGGTCAGAAACAAAATTCATCTCCAACTTTCCCCTGGTTAGAAAGTTTAGAAGGCAAAAAATGACTTGATTTCCCAGCTTTCCATCCATCGAGGAGGGAACACATGATTGAATTTTGTCCTGTGAGACGTAAGTGGAAATTTTCTACATGAATTTTAGGACTCCTTTCTTCCTGCTTGCAGCGACAGACCTAGCTGGCTCCATTTCCCCCTTCTTTTTCCCCTGGATGAGATTGTGACTCCTGCTGTCAGCCCTTTAATCATCAGGAGGAACCATCGAAGGATCCCATAAAGGGCTGATTTTCACACTATGGAATCAATCAAGAATGGAGTTGTCTGTGCCACAATTCCCAACATTTAGTTACCTAAGAATAAGTTAGTGCACTCCTTATCAAAGACTTTCCTTCTCGCAGCCTTCAGTCACAGAAAGTCATAACTGGTCAAAATGCAAAGAGTAATTTGTGCCCAGCCTCAGTTGGTGCAATTACAACACAATCCCTATACCCAGCTCTAAGGGACCGTCTTGGAAGAGGGCTTGGAAAGATTTTAAGAATGAGTGGGCCAGACGGTCTGCTGAGACAGTGTCTTTTATATATGACAGGGGAGCTGTACTACTTAAATCTCAGCAATATGGTCATCTAAACAAGAGCTGCCGGCTAACGCCAGTTGACAGACCAATGCGTATAGGTGGGATCTCAGAAGGCCCTGTCGCTAGAACTACATACAATCAGTGACTGTGGAGAAGACAACCAGTCTTCTCCAGGGATGAGTCTCCCAATAGGTTATCCAATCCCAGTCCCATGTGGTCTGCCCTGAATACGTGGACATGACTGCTCGAGATTAAATTCAGGCCCTAACATCTGCATGGCGGGCACTTTATAGACCAGTTCTTCAGCCCCAATTTTAATGAATCTGAATGCAAATATCCACACGTGGTTAGTGGCCCTGATGCATGAGAAAGCACTGGTCCCAAGACACCCGCCCCCGCCGCCGTTGCATATATGTGCTTGAGCATGCACATAGTTATAGGAACAAGGGTGGATGGAAAAAAGCCAAAACCACAACCTCAGTTGGTAATAACGGTAATATGGACAGTATACACTAACCACTTCCATGGAACAGGCATTGTGCATAAACTCCACTTTTTACCACCCTATACTTCCATGGCGTTTGTCTTTGACTGAAAGTCTGTGTCACTGAAAGGTAAAACTATTTACCCAGAGCTACACAGCTCGAAGCCTGTGCTTGTGCACTTTAGCACGGAGTGCTACTATGCGGAGCAGCAAAAGAGAGGCAACACATGGGTTACTGGTGTGTCTGAAACATCAACTCCTCACCTCCCTTTATTTATGGCTTATTGAATTCTGAGTAGATTAGTTCGGATAATGAAATGCTTTTCGAAATCTAATTTGAAATCCACGAAGATAAGGTAGGTGAAAATGTTCCCAGAGCTCCGCCGGTGTCACCCTAGAGAGGCTGGAAAGGCACCGCACAGATCGTATGAGGAACACCATGTCCTTGCCCTGCTGGGGCGGTTCTCTCACGGGACAGGTCCCTTGTTTCCAGTTCCCCTTCAGTCCCCCTCAACAACCCTCCATTTTTAATTTTGCCAATGCCTAGCTTAAGCTGCAAGGCTTTCCCCATGAATCTGTCTCTGGAAGTCATTTCAGGGGTGTAAGACCTGTGAGCTGTGGGCCACAAGTATAGGCTGGACATAGTTGGACAGGGTCAAAGGCAATCCAACTAAAACATCAAACTGACTTCAAATTAGGAGCGTTTTTCTTTGCAGTTCTTTTTGGAATTCAATGGCATGGTTCTCAGACATAAACTGTAGATCACAATATCGTGTTACAATGTCAGAATGTTGGACAGAGCTGGGGAGATGGCTCAGTCAATAAAGTGCTTGCCATGAAAGTTTGAGGACCTGAATCTGGGTCTCCAGCACTCATGTATGATATGGTATGGTATGGTATGGTATGGTATGGTATGGTAGGTATGGTTAGCAGGTCCTTCAGGTTCATTGGTCAGTGAGGCCATGGAGCTTGTGTTTAGCCAGAGGCTTTGTCTCAAAAGTAATGTGGGAAGAAATACAAGGGGTAGAGGAAGGACCCTAATGTCAATGTCTGGCCTCCATAGACATAGACCTACTTACGTGTACATGAACATATGCACACATACAAACACATGCCACATACATACACAACACACACACACATTGGGCACAACTGTTAGCAATCCTCATCCACTCATGGGCTTCTTAGTGTGTGGATTTTCCTCTGATATCCTTGTCCTAAATATGCAAGTCTCCAGAAAATTTTCCAAAGCCTGGGCTCCTGCTTCATTAGCTCCAGGGGTCCCGGCGTGTGGGGAGCAGAGGAACCCTGAGTGTGTGAAGTCCTGAGTCCATGTGCATTGTTGTCATGGGTATGGCTATGTAAAGGATCCCAATGCCTCAGTCCCATGAGAATGGCAAAGCCTTCCCCAGGTGAGGCTCACTCCGAGGGATGGCAAAGCCGTCCTCTGGTATGAATGAGGATGTTGATAGTGTATACAAAAAATGCCCATCACAGCTCCCCACACCATTTTTACAGCCCCAAGTCTGCACCCTACGGAGGCTGCCTCTACCTTGATTACCTAAACCTATCTCCTTGTTCCATTGCTTCTGGCATGCTGCAACTTCCACTAGAGAACCAAGTCCAATCCTCCCCTGTGTCTCCATATGTCTGCCTGTCTTTTTTTTTCATCCCCTTGCTGCCCCAGTTAGGCTTCTCTGGGAGCCACGCTGGATGAGGAAGCAGTGTGTCAGGTGTGTGCCTTGTGCCGGGAATACTCTGGGAATCTGAGGGCAGCAGGAGACTCAGGAGAGATTAGCACCTTTTGTGGCTTGACGGCATTGCTCTCGCGTGGGTTCCATGATGGTGAGTGTGATGCCTAGTTTTAAATGTCAACTTGGTCGTAGTGCATCTACTTTTATTTGGCCTGGGTGATGGAAGGCAAGGAAAGTCTTTAAGAATAGCCTTCCTTCTACGTCAGATGCATTAGGAAGCAGAGAGCGTCACACATCACAGCTGCAGCAAATTGAGCCAGCATACCCATGCTGAGCCTTTCTGATGCCACACTTTGCTGTCCATGAGCAGACAACCTGGGAGCTTGGGGAGCCTTGGTACTGTTCTTTAGAAACCTTCTCCATGGGAAAGCAGAAGATGGGCTGGCTGCTGGAGTAGTAACTTTTCCCTCACAACACTGACCAGAGATCTTGTGGTGAGATCAGCTGTTGCTGCAACTTGAAAATGCCGTCTGCACTCAGCTCGGCAGCAGGGGATTGATTTCCTGCCTGCTTAATGATTTTAATTACACTCTGGCCATCTTTAAAAAGAGAATAGTGATCACGTTTTAGTATGATGACAGACAGATTCAGGGAGCCCTGGAGTGTACAGTCCCTTCCCTTAGAGGTTGGGTAGGCCATGGAATCTCGGGTTCATCTGAAGCTATGTGGCGAATGCCTGATCTAAATGACCACTGCAAAGCCTGTCACAGAAAGACAGAGGTACAGGCAGCCATGCCTGGCGAGCACAAGAGGATATCTCTGTTGCTGGGATTGCAGGTACTAATGTGGCTGGGGTCCCAGAGTGAAGTCAAATTGCATTTGGTGAGCTTGGACACAGCTCAGAAAATGGCTGTGAAGAATGTTGGAAACACATTTGAGTGAGCATCATTGGAGCAGAATGACTTTTCCAACTAGGCATCCGGTGGGAGAATGCCTACATTGGATGACAAGACACTGCACCCGCCTCTCTCTGTGACCTCAACAGCAATGCAGCCCCACATAGGGAAAGGGCTGCTGGAGAAGCCACCAGGAATGTTTCCAGAGGGAATACACACATCTGTGCACTCGTGGGACAGGTGACAGAGGAGAAACTGTAAAGGACACTGAAGACTTGGAGTCAGGAGCTCATGTCTGGACCCTCCCTGTGGAATGGTGGCCACGGCGGCAGAGCAGAATCCAGGACTGTAGCGGATAGCAGGGACTAGGGATGTGCTCTGTTATTGGATGATGTTTACAAGGGCCTACAAATTAAAGGATACTGGAGACTCTCTGTGGCCACCTACAGTACTTCCATGGTCTCTTAGACACGGTTTAAGCATCTCTGAAAGAGAATTTTATGAACCCAACAAAGTCTTAATGTTGGTTCTCATGGTTTCATTTGGGGTGGGGCTTGTGAAAATTTCAAGGTACATCTGTCTCCAAGAACTTGATACTTATCCTGAAATTGGAATTGTGGATAGAGTATAATGAGAATGTTTGTAACATCATACTAGGGCATTATCTAGAGCTGTGGTTCTCAACATGTAAGTCGTGACCCCTCTCACAGGGGTCGCCTAAGACCATTGGGAAACACAGATATGTACATTACAGTTTCTAACAGTAGCAAAATTCCAGTTATGAAGTAGCAAAGACAATTTTATGGTGGGGGGGTCACAGCTTTAGGAAGGTTGAGAACCACTGCTCTAGAGGGCTTTCTCCAGCCAATCAGGGAACACAACTCTGCTTTACTGTTTACTGTGGGTAATGACCCACAACTGTACAAACTGAGGATACAGGTGATTTCTGTCTAGCAGAGATGTGATTCAAAGATTATGCATTTGTATGTTCTTGATCATGAACCAGTCTGCTTTGAGAATCTTATTCCAGTATTTTCTCCCCTCACTGACCACACTAAACTACATTAATACCCATTATTATCAGCTTGATCATACTGCTCTTGAGTGAGCAGACTAACTTGCCAATGCGGCTCACTATACGGAGTGTCTATCATACTGCACACAACAAACACATAGTCTTCGGACAGGTAGGTCCAGGCTGAATTTCTGCTTATCCTCGCTCCTTTTCACGTATCCCCGAGCAAACGTCCCAACTGTCTATAACAACCCTCAAGCAACCAGAGGTCCTAAAATTCCTGAGTGAAGACAAACATTTGCAAAATGTTGGCAACTACAGCCACCATGACCTCTTATTTCTAATTCAATATATGCTCCTTTCCCCAAATAGTTATGATCGGTATATCCTTCCCATAGGATTTGCTCAGCCTGGACGTGGTCTGCTAATGCTGCTTCAGAACTACCAGGTCACTATCAACACTGGTGGACACGTGAGAGATGTGAGGATGCCCCCATGATGTCTATGCTTACGTGTTTGAAGTTCCGGAAGGGCACAAACTGGACGATGTCTCGAAGGACGGGCTCTCCCTTAGGTGACCTGAGAATTCCGTCGTCACCGTCCAGCATCTGCATGTCACTGAAGTCAGCGTTCCCCACTCCCACGATGATGACTGACATGGGCAGGTGCGAGGCATGGACGATGGCCTCCCGGGTGTCGGCCATGTCGGTGATGACACCATCTGTCAGGATCAGCAGGATGAAGTATTGCTGCAGGAGTCGGGAGTCCGTGACAGGTGATAATGAGGGACGAGGTGGGGGGAGAAAATGACAAGAGTATCAGTTAGATATCTGTATCTAGATGGCCTCCTTGTAGAGTGAATAAGAGCAGCAGGGACAATAGACATTTTGCTTGTTTCTTTAACGTTTTTGTTAAGAAAAATGTAATGTAAAAACAAAATAGCCTGGCCACACCTATGGGTTCCTTACTGGGCATCAGCAATTATCAGCATATGGTTAATCTTGCTTTATTTATTGTCCGCACTTAACTACTTTATATTATTTTTGAAATATATTTCATATATTACAGCATTTTTATAAAAATATGCATAGAGATAAAATTCTACTAATAAAAATAATATCCTATATATGAAACTAAAAGTTATAACCCAACCCATTGAGAAAAAAAGACGGGCTATTTGTGCTTCTGTACACGAAGTTTCTTCATTTGGTTTAACTTTCTGCCCTAAACTAAAACCTTAAAAAAACATAGCAGTTCATTTCCTGAGGACCCACATTTCAAAATGCAGGATTTTTTTTCCTCAAAGGCTCCCCAAAGGAGATTTCAAGCTACCTCCACCAATCCCCAAAGTTCTGTCTCCTTTCATATTCATTTGTTCTTATCTATTGATTTGATTACTATCTCAGATAGGCTAGTGGTTTGGGCTCTGGATGACAGTTGCGCTTTCACTCCTGAACTATCAAGTCCCAAGCTTCTGCAGGTCTGCAAACCTCCACATCAACTTCGCTTTAGCTCACTGTGCTCACAACCGAGCCAGCGCTGGTCACCGTTCATTACCAGTCCACCTAGGACATTGTGCCCTCCAGTGCTCACCTTCTAGATAACCTCCTGTCCTCCCAGCCTGTCTGTTCTCCCTCTGTCTTCCCATCAGCTTTAGAGAGACCTCAAGACCCTTGTTGCTTCCATAGCTTTTCAGGTTCTGAGCTAAAACCTATCTGATCTGGGCTTCAGGTCAACAACAAACATGTTTTGAACCTCTGCATGGTAGCCCTACCAGATTAATTAAGGCCATGATGAATGGAGATACAGTGATTGTAGCTTAATTATAATAATAATCTTACTGATTATTATAAAACTCAGGATAGGTAGGAAACAGAAGACTTGGAGTTGGGAAAACTGCCTTCCAAGCCTTATTCTGTGGGACCTGGAATACTCTATGTGCCTTTGTGTCAGCTTCTTTATTTCTCAAAACATGAGGACAAGATCATCATGTATGGTCCCCTTCAGCTTGAGGATCTTTGAAAATCCATAGCTGTGCTGTTCAGTGTAGGAGAGTTACCAACCTCCTGAAAATACTGAACCTTTCAAATATATCCAGAGTAATAGAGGAGCTCAATTCGAAATTAAAAAAATCTATACCCAATTCAGTTATTGAACATTTTAAAGTAACTTTAGAACAAATCAAAGAATTGATATTTTTATACATTAACTTATAATATTGAAATAAAGATCAAGTATCGGTGATAACTGAGCAACTAAATTGAGAGGACATTAATTGTAAAATACACAAATATTTTAAAGTCTTATTACAAAAATCCAAAGTATTTCTTTCATATTTTATATGAATCAGATGTTAAAATGACAATTATTGGCTAGTTGGGATTTTATTATTCATCAAGGATATTACAATGGCTCTCCTTGTTTATTTTTACTTTTTAAATGTGTTTACTCTAGCATTTAAAATTGTATCTAGGACTTCTACTGTATTTCCTTTGGACTGAGATGGTGGGAAGCTCTGCTGGAACAGGGACAGGGCTGGTCCTGTGTCACTATGATGATTTTCCTCGTAGGCATGTGAAAGGTACCCTGGCCCTTGGTTTGCAGTCTCCCTGCTCCCTCTCCATGAGGAGAGGCTGCCACAGGGCTCCCCTGGGATGGGGATTAAAACGAAGTCTCTGCAGCCGTCAGTGCAGGAAGACTCACTAGCATGAGTGTAGATGTTGGCCATCATGAGCACACTATGCTAACTTCTCTGTGAGGTGGGAGGGAAGAGGCTTTGGGAGATGAAACACAGGTGAAACCTAAGAGAACTTTCTTCCCAGTCCCCAGATATTCCCCATCACAGAGGAGGTAAGCGTGGGATACTAAGACCTTCCAGGCAGAAGCATTAGCTTGTTGGTAGAGCACGGGTCAGACATGTGACCTCCTGGGTTTGGTACTCAGCATTACAAAGACGAGTATAAGAATAAGGATGAACTTATGTTCAAGCCAATTCACAACAACAACAAAAATTAAGAACTCTCTGGAGTCAAGAGTGTGAATATTCTAGACTCTGTTTCTTCCAGGTTCAATAAGTAGTTTCAGACTACTGTCTTAAACCAGATGGAAATTTCCAAAGTTGCCACAACAGCTCACTCCAAAGTCAGGCCAGGAAAGCGTTCGTGTGTGAATTATTTTCATCTGTGAATATACTTGAGGTCTATGGAGAGGCGGTTTTAGCCCTAGAATAATTCTGTAATATCAAAGAAAAATCCTATTACAAGATCCCCTGACACAGTTTGCCTGTGGGGCTTAAGCTTGTGCCCCTTGGGAGTAATAACAAGGGACCCCAAGACCCAGTGTCCAACCTCAAGAGAAATCTCTAGGGAAAGGATAAATTACCCAGATAGCCCATGGGAGTCATTTATCTGGCATTTTATTTTTAGGTGCTTCTTACATGTGCTCCTGTGTTTTGACTATCTCGGTCTTTTTAGGAGTAGACTCCCCTGGCCTGGAGTTGGGAGTGACGCCATGTCCTCATGTTGGCTTGTATCAGCAGCACAGCATCCACACCGGTCCCTGTGAAGTTGTCCCTTTACTTTTTTTTTTTTTTTTTTTTTTTTTTTTCTTTTTTTTGGTTTTTCGAGACAGGGTTTCTCCGCAGCTTTATTTTTAGAGCCTGTCCTGGAGCTAGCTCTTGTAGACCAGGCTGTCCTCGAACTCACAGAGATCCGCCTGCCTCTGCCTCCCGAGTGCTGGGATTAAAGGCGTGCGCCACCACCGCCCGGCTGTCCCTTTACTTTTGTAGGTCCCGGGATCCCAGGGATATTGAAAGCATCTACTCTTAAAATTAAGCTACAAGGATTTCCAGAGGATCTCTTGGATACTCTTGTCAATGAAGGAAAGGAGACAGGCTTTCTCAGTTCCGCTTGCCCAGGTTTGGCAAGAACGTGTTTTTAGTTTCATTTTTTAAAAAATCTATTTCAGGAGCTGCAGAGATTGAATTTATGTATCTCAGGAAGGCCTTGAACAGACTATGCAACCGAGGATGACCCTAAACTTCTACTCCTCTTGTCTCTACTTCTGAGTTCTGGTGTTATGGTGTCCTCTAATCAGAGTGACTTTATGTGGTACAGGGATTGAGTCCGGGCTCTGTACACACTAGCTAAGCGCTCTGACAACTGAGTTACATTGTTAACCCCATAACTATGTTTTCAGAAGATTGGTCTGCTTTCCATATGAAGCACAGATGCCCTGAGGAAAGATGAAGAGTCCATTTAGGATTTGCCTTGGTCTAAGCGAAAACAGTCGCTGGCCCAGAATAGACAGTAGCCACAAGGGTACTAAGAAGTGGGAACACTTGGGATGTAGATGGAAGATAGACTAGTGTCATAACTTGTCAATGAATCAGATGATGGTGTGTGTTAGCATGATTTCAAGATGGCACCCAAGCATCCGCACTTCCTAGTTAACGTCCTTGTGTGTCTTTTCCCACACTGAACTGAAATGGCCCGTGCAATCAGCAGGGCATTATGAGATGATGGTGCGAGACTTCGGAGGGAAGCTGAGACACAGTTACTCCTTCCTTGTCTTCTCTTGGATCACTTGGGTGGAGCCAGCTGCAATGCAGTGGGAAGCTTTAGTAGCTCCCCTGAGCAAGGAAGAAATGAGGTTTCTGACCAGAAACAAGCAATTCCATGGCAGACGTATGACTAAGCCATCTTACCAGCAGATCTTCCAGCCTCAGGTCACCCTTCCAAGGACCTCATTTCTGGCCAGTATTTTAACTGAAATTTTGGGAGACCCAATTCAGGGTCACACAGGCCAGCTGTGCCTACATCTCTGATCCACAGAAAGTGTGGAGGTAATGAAGGTTTACTGTGGTTTTAACTTGGTTAAGGGTGTCTGTCATTGAGCAACAGGAAATGAGGAAAAGACAGGCGGTAAGACAAGGATCCCAGATTACTTTAAGGTCAGAGCCTAAGCAACTAGTTGCATGATGGTAGTATAGAGATGGAGAAGACAAGGATGCTGGGAAGGAAGGCCCATCAGCCTTTGGTCTGGGAGAAGTAGTGGGAGGAGATAGAGTTTTAGGGAGAAAATGAGGGTCTTAGAGACTACCAAGGACTCTGATTTGGACTCTGCCTTTGTGTTATTCAACATCCAGATGAAGATATTGATAATAGCTGAATGATGAATTTGAAGTCCGGAGGCAAGATGGGTTTAATGATTCATATTTGACAATAATAGCATTTAAGAGGCATATGAGGCCACGGCAACTAACAGTATCACCCTAGACAGATAGCAGAGGAGATTTAGCAGTGAGAAGTGAGGAGGAGAAGAAGGAGTAGAAGGAGGAAGAGGAAGAGGCAGAAAGGGAGACCAGCAGAGTGGTCAGTGAGACAACAAGATGGAATGTCTAACTTTGACAAGCGTAGTCTGCAGAGGGATGCTGGTGAAGAACCCCCCACAGGTTTGTGGGGAGGATCTAGTGGGAGGAGAGATGGAGACAAGCAAAGAAGCTTACTCTCAAGGAATTTGCCACACAGGGTTAGAACACTAGGGACGAATGCTAACAGGCAGAGTAGGGCCAAGGAAGCAAAGCTTTGGATTAAATGGGAGATACTTCAGGAATGTCTACACAAGGGAGGGAGGGAGGATGTCGGTTCAGTCTCTGGATAACTGAGAGAGGATGTGTTCCAGAGCACAAAAGTAGAGGCTGACACTTGGTAGAAATGTGGTCCTCATTCTAGTCAAACCCAAGGGAACACGGGGACAGAGCAAGCAGGCCAGGGGAATTATTGCAGGATAAGGGTAGAAGGCTATCTTCTTTATGCGAATGTGTCATCCCGGAAGCCACGCTCAAGTTTCACAGAGCTTTCAGACAGCTATAGTGCTTGCTCCATTTGGAAAACATCATAAAGCTAGATAGGAACAGGCTGACACCATTAAATAACAGCCAGGAAAGGGTGACATGTTTACTTCTAAAACGTCAAAGGACAGGCTCCAGTTTTGTCTCAGCTTTGGAGCTGTAGTTTGTATCTTTCCTAAAAAAACAAAACCAAACAATTGAAGCAAATGTTTGTTGTCGTATTTTCTATTACTATTCTTCATCACTATGAGGTAGAATCACCATTTTTTTTGTGTGTGTGTGTGTGTTTCACTGGAGTTTGAGGGTGCATGCACTCAGTGCACACACACGTGGATGGAGGTCAGAGTAGGATATTGGGCATCTTCCCCCGTCACCCTCACTTTACTGTCCTGAAAGAGTCTCTCACTGACCTGGAAGTTCAAGGTTTCAGCGAGGCTCAGAGGCTAGAGAGCTCTCGGTATCAGCATGTCTCCACCCCAAGTGAATGCTGGCTTTGTAGGCGTGCACAGCTATGCCTGGATGTCTGTCTAGGTGCTGTGGGTTCAAATTCACTTTCTCATGGTTACATAGCAAGCACTGTTTGACTCTGTGCATTTCCCCAGCCTTCAACTACTGCTTTATTTATGCAGTCTGGGTATAATGGAAAACAAGCTTAGTTTTGGACTTGTTTTCTTTCCTGGGACAGGAGGTGACCATAGTAGCTTCCACTACGGAGTGTCTGTGTTCAGACAAAGGGGCAGACCATTGTGCCAGCCCTGAACTCTACATCCTGGCAGATGTGGATCTCATTAACCCGCTGTTTCTCAGATGAAGAAATTGAAGGTAGAGAAGTTAAGCCGTTTAGAAATACTAGGATCGGAACTCATGGAATCTCATTGCTCTGGGGAAGTCTTCACCAGTGGTGACCTGCCTGCCTCCCCTCATCCCCTGGATTCTGCTCTCTCAAGTCACACCCCACTGCCCAAGCCCTCTCACCTTATCAACCTCAGCAGTCATACCTTCCCCACAACTTCAGTGGACTCCATTGGCCTGGGTACAATTAACATCAGTGGGAAGAACAGGTGAGTGATTGATTTACCTTCCAGCTGAGCCTGGGCACTTTCCAGACCCGATCCAGGGCATATCCTTTGGTCCCTCCCCCTTGCTCACATCACCAGACCCTGATCCAGGGAGCATCCTTTGGCCCCTCCCCCTTGCTCTCATCACCAGACCCTGATCCCAGGGCATATCCTTTGGCCCCTCCCCCCTGGCTCTTCCCCCCCTTGCTCACAGGGCATATCCTTTGCTTCCCCCCCCACTTGCTCACATTACCCAGATCCTGACTCCAGGGCACATCCTTTGGCCCCTCCCCCTTGTTCTCAGCAGCAGCAGCTTTACCAGAGGCCAGACTGGTCCTAGGGACCCCAGGTAAGACACTACCTACTGCCCACTAACACTTCTTAAAGCCAGCCCAACAAACCTAAACTGTACCTCCTCTGCTGGGCTCCATATTCTAGTCTACAGCGTCTGAAGAAGAATGCTTTACTGGAGGTTAGGCAGGATCTAGGGACCCAAGGCCTCCAAAACCCCAGTGGAAACACCCTACTGGGCCTGAAGACTCACCAGTCACCAGAACCCTTGGCCACTTGGGCCAGAAGACCAGAGAGGAAACAGAAACCAAGGAATAAAACACCCATCCAACAAAGACAAAATCAGGAATCAACACCTAAACCTACAGTCATCCCACATCCAGATGCCTGTACACCAGTGTAAGAACATAATCAATAACAGAAAGAGCAATATGGTACAACCAGAACCCAGCTACCCTCTGACAGCAAGATTCAACTGTTCCAAATATAGCTGAAGCACAAGATGCAATTATTAATTAATTAATTAAAATAAATACAATAGAAGCAATTAATCTAAAACAAAAGAAAAACTAGAATTGATTGTCAGACTATAACGGGTGTCATGACCAATATCTAAAAGAGGCAGGGTAAGTCCCCAGTACAAGTGACCTGTCCCTCTCCTTACCGATGCCTCCTTGGTGTTGGTCTCCTCTGAAGCTGACTTGGCAACCTTCTGAATGATGGGAGCAATGTTGGTGGGGCCGTAAAGCTGGAGTTTGGGAAGACAACTCTGGTAGGCTTCCACAACTCCTTGAATTCCTAAAGTGAGATGGGAAAAAAAATCAACATGTCCATAGTCCCTTCAAATGGGTTTGCACACACACACAAAAGTAAAACATCAGCTTTGTCCAAATAGTCCTTAGCTACACCACACATAGGTTTACCCCTTTTTTTCTTTTTATTTATTCTTCTCTTATACAATATATCCCAACTTCAGTTTTCCCCCTCCACTCCTTCTAGTTCTTTACCCGCTCTGTTCTCTTTCCCCAAGACCCACTCCTTCTCTGTTTAAAAAAGAGCAGGCCTCTCAAGAATATCAGCCAAACACAGCATAACAAGATATAGTAAGACTGGGCACAAACTCTCATATCAAGGCTGGATGAGGCTGCCTAATAGGAGGAAAAGGATGCCAGGAAAAGACAAAAGAGTCAAAGGCACCCCACTCCCATTGTTAGGAGTCCCACAGAACTCCAAGCTAACAGGTAAAGGGTACAGTCACATGTAGTTCTTAAAGCAAAAGGAAGTACTAGGTCAGTGTTCTGCTGCCTCCCTTTCCCCACTGAAATCAAACCACAGTGTGAGCCAAATCAAAAGCCATTGTTTCCACAAACTTTGCCCCACTTAAGTCCTTGTTAGGACACCGCAGCTTAAGGAAGCAGAAGCTGCAACCATTTGATAGATGAAGGAGCAGAAGCTTAGAGAGGTTACAGAGTCTGCTCCAGGTCCTGGAAAATGTGAGTTGCCGACTCAGCATATACATCCAGGTCTTCGGGCTGAGAGAAGGCCCAAGCAAGTTTCTGTTTTCTTTTACCATGGTGCTGATTGTAGAATAAATCATGCCTGGAATGTATGATAATACCATTCTTTCAGCATCATTATTGTGTGAAACCAGGTGTGGGAATCTGGCCGGGAGAAAACACAGTAACATGGGCTAGACCAAGTGTTTAAGCCTTGGGGCTCTTTCTTGCACAAAACCATGAAGCTCTTTGTTCTAAATCACCTTGGTCAATGTGCTGGAAGTGTCAAATGATTTCTGCCTTTTGCGCTCTCTTTAAATCTACACAGAGAGGAAGCTGAGGAAAATCCAGATGAAAAGTTGAGAAGCAGAAAGAGGAATGTCTCATCTTGGTCCATCATGGGCCATTCTCTTATTTAAAAAAATTAAAATTAATCTTTAATCAATGAATTCAGTAGAGCTAATTGATTGATTAACTTTATTTTGGTTAGAACCCAGGATTTTATTGAAAGCTCAGGACTTCCCAGACTTGTCTCTTCCAGGGTGCACCACCCCACTCTACAACATAATCCTCCATTCCCCATGGAGCAGGGTGGCTAATTTGGATTCTCCAAACCTGTTTCTGTGCTGTGGACACTCCCAGCTGAGCTGCCGCTCTAGGAGACAGGAACTGAACCTAGAGAGATGCTCAGAGCCAGGCTCTGAGACACTGGCTCGCTTTCTTGTTGCGACTTACCTGCACACTCTGGGTTATCTTCATTAAAGTTGATTGCAAAGTCATGAGAGACCTACACACCGATTAAAATTTTAAAAAAGGAAGAAAGGAGAATTATAACTTGGATCCAATAAGGAGGCACTGGGGGCCTAGGGTTTGCAAACAAATGGCCTTTCATTCATTGTGAGTTAAGCAGAAGGCACCATTTTAAGCCATTATACAATCAATCTGTGATGGAGGGCGAATCTTCAGCTCCCTGTGGAGCTGCAGTGACAGGAAGATTTTCTAGAATCAGATAAATGCTGGCAAGAGGGGAAAGTAAAGCATATATTTTTTTTAAAAAAAAAAAGAAAGAAAGAAAAAGAAAAGGCTTCAGAAAAAGGTAACTACAGATTGTTTCCAGATTAAACTGGCCACAGACTGAAGGGTTAAAGTTGAATGAGCTGTGTCCACCTGTTTAAGAAAATAAGCACTCAATTCACTCAAGCTGACTGATGGGCATGGCGCTGCTTACAGAGGCACTGGCTAAGCTGTTGACATTTAGGGATCGTTCTGACAGGCAGAATTACAGTGCACGGGGATCTTCATGCACACACAGGTGAACTAGAATGACTTCTACTTCTGAAAAAAATGAATAGAGTGATACAGCCTGCAACCTTCCATCACAAACTCCCCGGCCTGGTAGTGCCTAAGCAGAAGGGCAGATGATACACTGCCTGCTACTTTCCTCCCCTAAAATCTGATAAAAGAAATGGGCTCTTCTGCCATCTGGACAGTTTTAGTAAATCACTTGGAATTTCACGGAAAATTCCACCTGGAAGGTATTTCTGACCATTGAATCTCTTGGGCACTAAAAAATAGGTCACCTCATTAAAAGACAGACGCCTCCTTTCTTAGTCGGGGGTCACAGGTGAAGCAGCTGGTGTGTGCCCACTGTCCAGGCAAGTGAGCTGCCCTACTTGATTGATTTATCTCGAGTTTTTCTTTAGCCTGCAAGATCTGGATGGACACAGTTTGAATCCCTGGAACCCAGTGGTTTGGGGTTTTTTCTGTCTCTCACCATATTGTCAGTGAGTTAAAATAAGGATTCCTGTAACTAGACCTTTAAAATACATACCAAGAATACACAAATCTTATTTATTTGTTTATTTATTTATTTTGCCAAAGGCACTCTCGGACCACCATAGCTTCATGGAGAGCAAAAGCAAGCTTGCCAAGACAAGATTCCACAGTGTGGCACATGATCCCACCTCCACTCACTCACCGTGTACTCAGGGGGTATCCTGGCACCAAACCCAAAAGCCGGGAACATTTTGTCACTGGAATTAAACAAAAAAGAAGCCGCTTCATTTATTCATCTAAGAAGGAAGGGAAACATGAGCCTGCTTAACCTCACTAGGACACGTTGCCAAGCCAAGTGCTGACTCATGCAATGGCACGAATAATCAAAATGAAGAAACATTCCTTACCATCCAGTACTCACTAGCATACACTCTCTTCCCTTAAGGTTCTTACATTTTTTTATTTTTATTTTTTACTAAATTTGATAACCAGGAGTAAAATGGACCCAGAATTTGTATGTATCCCACCCCTGTAGTTGTGATTTTCTGTTTCCCTGAAATAGTGAATGATGAGGCATTTGGCAACTCCAATCAATGACTGAATTAGGGTCGTCCATATACATAATTTAAAAATTTTTTGAAGCAAAAGATGATTATTCTTTATTTTTTCATGAAGGTAGACACACTGAAGAGAAGTACCCCCCAAAATGCTGCTGCTGATTAGAGCCAGGGTTCAAACAGAGACAACCCAGATCTGAGGAGATATCAAAAGGCACAGGGAAGCTCAGTAGGCTGCCCATTCATAGGGTCCCCTGTGTCTCCACCTTAAGCATATACATAAGAAATAACGAATTATTTGCATTGTCTTTTTTTACTTCCTGAACTCAAAGGGACCCAGTGTTTTGTGGGGGTAGGGGTGGGGCCAAGGGGAGGAGATGGGAGATGAGAACATGAGGGGATGGGATGGTTGAGCGGGGAGAGGGACAGAGTGGGAGAGCAATGGAAGAGAGATCTTGATAGGGAGAGCCTCTATGGGGCTAGGAAGAAACCTGGTACCAGTAAAATTCTCAAGAATCCACAAGAACGACCCCAGCTAAGACTCCTAGCAATAGTGGAGAGGGCGCCCAGACTGGCCTTCCTCTGCAATCAGATTGGTGAATACCCTGACTATTATCCAGTAACTGAAGGAATGAGATGCAGAGATCCACAACCAAGCACCTGGCCTAGCTCTGGGAATCCAGTCAAAGAGAGGGAAGAGGGAATACACGAGCCAGGTAGGTCAAGGTCATGATGGAAAAATCTACAGAGACAGTTGAACCAAGCTCGTGGAAACTCATAAACTCTAGAGTTTAGAGTAGCTGTGCAGTCTCCATGGGACCAAACTAGGCCCTCCATAAGTGGGAAATAGTGGTGAAGCTTGGACTACCCAAGGGGCCCCTTGCAGTAGGACCAGAATCTGTCCCTGGTGCATGAGCTAGCTTGTTGGAGACCATTCTCTATGATGGGTCTATGCCATGCTCAGCCTTAGTGGAGGGGGAAGGGCTTGGTCTTGCTCCACCTTAACGTGCCAGACCTTGTGGACTCCCCATAGTGACCCTTACCTGTTGGGAGAAGTGGATGAGGGGTGGGCTGGGGTGGAGGCAATGGGGGACGGAAGGAGGGGTGGGAGGGAGAACCGTGGCTGGAATGTAAAATAAAATTTAATAAATAAATAAATAAAATGTTTCGTTTACATGTTTCTTAGGCAGGGCCCCACTCTATAGTCCAGACTGGTCTAGAAATTGCAGTGTAGTCTAGACTAGACTAGCCTCTAATGCATGGCAGACCTCTAGCTTCAGCCTTTTAAGTGCCGGGACTCTAGACACATGCCATAGTGCCCAAGGATATTAATATCTTACATTCTCATTGCCACTGACCCTGACTGCCCTGTTCCCTCAGCTTCATTATTGTATTTCTTCAATGAAGGTCTGCTCAATAAATAGCCAATGATACAGTCCACACAACCTTTAAAGTCGCTAAGACATGGGTATACGCAACATAACTCTGATGAAGATCCATGTGAGTCACACCCACCCTTTGTTTGTCTTGGTGTCTTTTATGATCACTTCTTCTATTTTGTGTGTTCATGTGTGTTATATCTTAAACCTAACTGTACTGCACTCTAGTTAAGAGGATGGGGAAGGGCAGGGGCTTTAACATTTATTGACATACACAGTACGCTAGCTCCATCCCAGGTGCTGTAAATACTTACACAGCCCTAGGAGTTCTACTTATTCTAATCTTAGGAAGACAGAGTAAATGTTATCCCAAGTCCATGATATTCTATTTACCATTATAATGGAATAACTACATGTAATGTTAAACACATACTAGCAATTCCGGGACCTTGGTCCCCAAATAGGCAACACACAAGACCTTTCTTAAGCAAATTGTGTGCTGCAGAGGTGCTCTGAAATACTGGTCTTGGGAGAAGGCTTGTCCTTCTCCTGCCAAGTACCTATGTTTGGGTTCTCTCCTAGGAAGACCACAACTGAGGTTTGTTCTTATAGTTTTCAGTTCTCCCTAGAGTTGGTCAAGGACAAAGAAGGAATTCAGATTAGGGATCACCTACTACTCTACAGAAAAAGAGGACATTCAGTCTGGGCCAAGCTCTGCTTTCTGAGTGACTTCAAGAAAATCAAAGTAACAAAGCCAGATTCTCTCCCATCCTTTCCTGATTTAGAAGCTGTTAGCAACCCGTGACAACTTTGACGAAACCTTCCAACACAGTCGATTGCACAGGTGGAGTTACAGATCTAGGGAAAGCAGAGCTCTCTAAAGCGAAGGTTGGAGTCCTCTATGAAACCACAAACTCCCTCGTCTCCTCATAGCTGTGTCAGGCCAGGCTCTGTCGTACACTGCATCTGGCATGTATTAGAGAAAGTATGGTGCAAATAAATCAGAGACTCACCATAGCTTATAGAGGATTAGTAACAGCTCTAAGGAGAAAAAAAAGGACTCCTGGTCTTTGGAAAGATTGAAAGACGTTGCCTCAGCTCTTCCTCCTTAGCCAAAGAAAGAGGGGTAGGCAAGGGAGGATCTTGCTGGCTAAGTTAGAAGACTTTCCTGGTGGCAAGCATGGGTCCTGGACCGTCCACAGCAGGGTTGCCTCAGGAGTCTGAACCAGGAAGCCTGGGAGGTGTTACATCCTTAACTTACTGTCTGCTTTGATGAGTTTTCTCTCTCTCTTTTAGGGGAACATTTGGTAAGGTTGTGTGCAAATCTAATGCTCTACCTGCTTCCCATCACTGACCCAGGACCCAGTGCCTTAATGATGCTCCTTTCACACCTGCTAAACCACCCTTGGGGATTCAAAGTTTGCCGAGCTTCAGGCCCAGTTACGTAATTGAGTTTCAAGAGTAAGACGGTCAGGAAAACGCCTCACCTACAAGGAGAATAATTAATGCTGCAGAAGAGCTCAGTTCTCTGAAGTCAGCCACCATAAAGCTTCTACTTAATAAACATACTGAAGAAAAAAATCCCAATCTAGCACAATAGATTTAAAGTCCATTCCTCCTGCTTAAAAATAAGACAGGAGTCTTATGCAATGACTAAGGGAAGAAAGTGGAACCAAGGAAAGCTTTCTATGAGAACACTTCAAAGAAGTCAGAACCGGATCTACTGGACAGTGAGCAAAAGGGCCATTAGCAACTGTTTGGAGAAAAACCCAGCCCACCTGGACATTTCAGAAGCATATTACCATGCAAAGGCTACACTTCTTACCGTCACCGTAAAACAAACAAACAAACAAAAAACACAACGAAAGGGTTCATGTTCTTCCATGATGACATATCAGCTGTCCTTAGTTTCCTAGGAAATGGCAATGTCCAATGTTCAAATATCCCCCAGGTGGAAATTTGATCTTAAGCACATTTCATTTCTCCATTAAGGAAACACTGAGCTAAAGCAAGACATTAATACACATTAAGGGATGCATACTGCATGGCATTGTCCATGCCAGTGGGGGTCAGCTCAAACATGGTGGCCTTCCAGAGCACTTGGGTCTTGATGAAAAGAATTTTGCACACAGTCATCTTAAAACTGAGGTCCATGGATAGAAATGCAATAGTCTTCTGGGGACATGGGAGTATGACTTTCTTTTGTAAAAGCAAAATCAGCATTCAATTCTCCTACTTCCACACATATCATTGTTGAAATCAATCTTCTGGGAGCTCTGTGATGGTGAGATCTGATCTCATTCACCCCCTTCCCTTCACGATTCCTCTTTTCTTTACCTCTTCTGAGTCTCAACTGCCATGTTGCATTGCTTCAGAGAACAAAAACTGACTGTACCAAGTAGAAGAACTATTCTACAAGATTCTGGCACCCAGTAAGGAGTACAGAGATTCCACCTTCAAGTACAGAGTACCAGGATCCCAGCTCCAAGTACACAGTACCAGGATCCCAGCTCCGAGTACCTAGTACCAAGATTCAATTACCGAACGCAAGATTCAAACATCAAGAAAAGGAAAATTTCAACAAAGGTCAGTAGGAACCAAATTTTCTACAACTCAGGTCATTGTGAATTTTCACTTTAAAAATTGTGGGGTGTAGCTAAGTTGCAGAACACCTACCCATCCCATAGATAACTTTGGGTTCAATCACTAGTACTGTGTAAAAGAAAGAATTGAGGATTTGTTATTGTCAGTCGTTTAATCATTAAAATAATTTTTTGAAGTTGGTAAGATATCTCAGTAGGTAAAGTGATTGACATCAAGCCTGAAGACCAAGCTTGAGCTGGGCCTGGGACACATACGGTGGAAGCAGAGAACCCACACCTGATAGCTGTCCTCCAACTTCCACATGTGTACCATGGCACAAATGCTGTTTAAGGATTCATTCTCGTGTGTGTGTGTGTGTGTGTGTGTGTGTATGTCACATGTGCATGTGAGCGCAGGTATGGCAGAGGCCAGAAGAGGGAGCTCTCCTGGAGATAGAGTTACAGGTGTTGTGAGCCTCTTGATGGGGGTTCTGGGAACCGAACTTAGGTCCTCTGCAAGAGCAGTAAGTGCTCTTAACTGCTGAGCCATCTCTCCAGACTCCATGCCCAAAATAGTTTTGGTTATAAACTATTATGGTAGGGGAAGGGATGGTTATATCATTGGTAAAATTGAGCAATACTATAGGTTAAAAGTTACTTTCACATATTTGTTTATAAGAACAAATTTCTTAATATTTATATTGACACAGACAAAAATTGGTTAGAATTTATGATAGATAAATTGTGAGCAATAGGTAGCCCTTACCCATAGATATATAAACAAACTGGACTCCTCCACCTCCACACACACTATCTGTTTTGTTGAGAGCTGATTTCCAAAACCTTTACGTTTCTTATATACAATAATTAAAGTCTGAAATTCTTAACATATGAATGCATTAGATCAATAATATTCACATTAAGACTGCAATAAAAATTCAATCCAGAGATATTTTAAGAATAATTTGAATCTCTTCATAATGAGTCATTTTAGAAATTAAAAATTACATGCATATAATATCCTTGTTTTCCTTATATATTTGTATGAATTTAAGATGACTTCAGATCAAATTTATAATGATACCCTGAGTACTAGAGAAGGGATTCAGATGGTAGAGTGTCTGGCATGCACAAAGCTCTGTGTTTGAGTTTCCCAAATGCCACACCAAAAATGTGTTGGTTTTAAAAATGAAACACTGGAACCAAATTCTATAAAGGAGGGAAACAGAAAATGAGTTGGCAAAGAAACAATTTGAAACTGAAGAGTTGGTTCAGGTATTTTTTTGAAGACAAAAAAGGGGGAGGTGGTCAATACCCAATCAGCACAGCATTTAGATTATATTGGGCAGTTACAAGAGTTACATGAGAGTTTGCTTTTAAATGCCCGTATTTATAACACTCCAGAATTTTCAATTCTTATCTCCATTTAAACTTACAACAAAGAAAGACGTCTCCAGTGAAAAATGTGTGAGGGCTACATACCTTTACAGAATCCCTTCAGAGGCAAATGAACAAAACAATCAAACAAAGGGACAAACCCTTAGAGGTCACTTGTCCAACCTGACCTTTAGACACTGGAATCCTTTCTCCTTTTGTGTTCAGTATATTTTTAAAGATTGAATTTTGAGTCTTAAAGATAACACCCTCCAGCATTGATTATTTACAACTACATGGGCTCTGCAAAGGAAACTAGATACGCCTTCAATTTGCAACCAAAGACATAAATCTTGCGAGAACAGAGGTACCAGGTCTACCTGTCACCAGGACCCTTTAAGAGTATGTCATCATACTCTTTCTATCAGCCTTGCTGACTCTTCTCCACAAGAGGCTGGCCTGCTCCTAATGATTCAGAATTAGAACTTCATCTATGTTCTTGGAACAGAGGCTGTGCGTGTCAGAACACTGACTACCCCAGTCACCACCGTGAAGGTTCTCTCCTTGTCCGTCCTCCTTCCAGCAGGGCAGAGTGGACCCTTCCTCCCTTTACACACTCTCCAGCCTTGCACAGCAGGGGGTTTCTGGGCCATGCCGAGCTGGGACTATGCTTGTTTCTGTTGTTTTGAGATATGGTCTCTCCACATATCCCAGGCTGGCCTTGAACTCTTATGGTCCTCTGGACTTAGCCTTGCTAGTAGTGCTGGGCTTCCAGGTATGAGCCACAACACTTGTTTTACTGTGACTTATGGACACACCTCTGCAACTGACTTTGACTACATGGGGAAAATTCTGCCATTTGTTTTGTTTTGTTTTGTTTTGTTTTGTTTTGCTGGCCCATACAAGGATTGGTACCCAGGAGTTCCATCAGGGACATTGGCATTATAAACCCAACACTTGTTACTTAATGATGGATTTCAAGGCTGGATAACCATTAGAGCAACAACAATAAAATCCCAATTCTAGGTGCACAGCAGACCATGAAATCAGCCTTAGTGACTTTTTGGTGAGATCCAAGAGTCAGCATGTTTGAAGCTTCCCAAGTGTTTTGTGATGCGCAGACAAAGATGAGAGTCCTGATGAGCTGAGGTGGGGGTATGGCAAAGGCTGTACTGAGATAGGACCCCAATCTTCTGCTGTCTCCTTGTCTCCGTTCCCAAAGTAGCTAAGAACACGGGTTGATGGGCAGCAGGCCTAGACCAGGCTTTTCATTAGAGGACTGTTTGTGTTTTCTGAGACCCAGAACTATGTTGGCCCTAAGAAAAGTATGTCACTTTGACACTGAGGTGTGCTGTGGGAGATCTGTATTCTGTGTGAAGATGTATTTCTGTGATTGGCTTGACAAAGAGCTGAACGACCAATAACTAGTTGAGAATATAAGGCGGGACTTCTGGGCAGAGCGAGAGGAAGTAGGAGACAAGTCTAGACGCCATTGAGACATGGAATGAGTTGGACACACAAACTGGGAAAGAGGTAAAAACCCATGTGGTAGAAGGTAGATTAACATTAAAAAAATGGTTTAAATTATAAGAGCTAGTGGGGCTGGGAAGAGCCTAAGCTAAGGCCTAATTTTCATAATTAATCAATCTCCGTGTCGTTATTTGGGGCTGGCGGTGGAAAAGAAAGTCCTTTACAAAGGTGTATAAGCAGCGTGGATGCTGTGAGTGAACACTCTTGAAAGAAGCTGTGTCAGCAGAGACTGACTGATCAGGATTTCAGTACTGTGGAGAGACTGGAGCGCTTAGATCTACTGGCTAATTGCTTTACCTTGGGCTAGCATTAGCTCCTGGGATAGCCATTCCTTACCCACCTCTAAGTCGGAGCTAATATCCTGTGACTAATAGGTAAAAACCCTTGGAATCTATTGACTTAGCAGACCCACTGGCTTCCACTAACCTGAAAGCTAAGAATATTATCAGCTCGGCCTGTAGAAAAGCCTCCCTCATCTTGCTACCTCACTGATGCTCCCACCAATGTATTTTAAACTTGCCTTAATTTATGACTTTGTTTGTTCTGTGAAACTATAAAATTTCATGAAGCTCTTTCCACACTGGAACCTGTCACTGGGAGTAATCTAAATCTGTGTTCTCAGGCTGTGGTCATTCAAAATGGTTCCAGAATAAATGGTCTCTCGTTCTCTTTAAGATGAGCACTCTGGATTTTGCCTTGATAGTGCCAGCTGGAACTATGCTGCAGCAGGGAACGTGTATATGTGTGTGCCCAGTGGTGCGTATGCATGCATGCAGGTATGTCTTTGTCCATGTGTGTGCGCACACTCATTTGTGTGGGCAGTTGAGGCATATGGGCTGGGATCACCCTTGCAGAGGGTGAGGGACATCACAGGCCAGCAGCAGTATCTTCTGAATTTGGGGACAGCTATCTTGTGGTTGGGGGAGCCTCCCTTCAAGGCCGTTTGGAGAAGAGATTTATGACTCCTCGAGCTGTTCTCCTCAATGGGTCACCACTAGTGATCCAGTAGCCATGACTCTACAAGGCAGGGAGAAAACCCTTGGCCATCAGAGGCAGAGAGGGATTGCTAAGGCTCACAGGAAGTGAAACCTCTGCATGGTTGCGGGAGGGGGATGATGCCTTCTGTCAGTTTTTATGCGAGTGTTTCTTTTTAAGTGCCAACCTTTCTGACTTTGATGCAAGAATAAATTAATTCCAGAGCCCTGACTTGAAATTTTCCGACTCTGCCTGTCTACTGTCTATCCACCCACACAAAAGAGAAACTGCCCAACCTTGTCAGCTTTAAAGGGAGCAGCTTGCATTCCAAGCTCTCCCAGGGAGTCTCTTGAAAGAGCATGGAGGTTTTTCTCAAGCCTCTTTTTTCTTCTTTAGAATTTGCCATTTTTAACGAAGACCTGCCTTCTTTAGACACAAATAAAATGCTACTTTCCTGGGCTGCCTGAAGGTGATTTTCTTGTCCAGCTGGGCATGATGACTTCAGACTTACCCTATAAAAATTTAAAAGGAATCATTTCTAATGACTCCTCATGTAACACCTAAGGTGACATAGCTTATGTTTATATGGGATCTGTGTTTTTGGCAGAATGCAAAATATCTGTCAACATTTGTCTGATTGGCATTCTAAAGGGATAAAAAACTTTAAAAGATGTCCAGTCACTCTGAATAATCATTCTGCATGTGAGGCAACCAGGAAATGAACACACTCTGCAGAAATTAGTCAATAAATGCTTTCTGATGATGGATGCATATCTGGACCAGCAAAGGAAGGTGATACAGGATCATGATGCAGACTCTGGATCTCCACATCTCAGTTCTGAATAACTGACCATTCCACCCTTTGAAATTTCATATTGGATGCCTTCTTCCCTGCAGGTTCATAGTTCTTGTAACATATTTCATATTATTTTCAAGTTTTTATCCACTTATTTAACTTTTATTTTATATGGGGGGGGGGTCTTACTATGTTGCTTAGGTTGGGCTTGAGCACAGTGTCTACTTAACACTCCATTGGGAAAGCTACTTCCTACTATCTACATCTCAAGGTCCAAACATTAGGGGTCCTAAAAACATGCCCTCCCTTCCTCCTTATCTCCTTATGTGTACACACAAGGTTACACTGGATTATTAACGTGCTTCTGTGTGAGTGAAGGAAGGCAGACGATTCCCGTGCCTGTGTCTTGGGGAAGCTTGAAGAAGTCTCCAACACTGCATAGATACAGTACATCAGACTCTTTCCTCCCTAGTAAAAATCTCCACCGGGTACAAACCCCTCTAGATATCATGCCTGAATTGGAGCCTGAAGAAATCAGAGTGGAAACTCTTTATTTTCATATAAACGGGATTTATTGGAATGGCTCAAAGGCTGTGTGTGGTCCAGCTAGTCCAACAACGGCTGTCTATCAATGGAGAAGTCTAGAATCCAGGAGTTGTTCAGTTCTCAGCTGGTCTTCAGTCTATACCGGAATTCTGAAGAAGTCAACTCCAATACCAGTGAAGGAATGGACTTGCCAGTGAGGGCAAACATGCAAAAAGCAAAAGTCAATATCCTTTATGTAGGCTACCCACCAGAAGATGTGGGCCACATTAAAGGTGCTTTTTCCTCCCTCAAAAGATCCAGATTAAAAGTGGATTTTCCCACTTTTAAATGATTTAATTAAAAAAAAAATCTCTCACAGGTGTGCCGAGTCACTTGGGGTTTGGTTAATCCCAGATACAGTCAAGTAAACACAACCAAGAGTAGCTGTCACCACACACTTCACCAAGGTCATTTAAGGAGGCTTTATGGGTGCAGCAAAAGATGTTGGAGAAGAATGTTGTGCATGTTCATTGATTTCATAGGACCTGCTAATGTTCTCTCTAAGTGTCTCTATGGCACACTGGGGTACTTTTGCTGACCAGGGCTAATGCAGAGACCTCAGCAGGCAGGAGGCTGATTGGACCTTTCTTATAACCGTGCCCCGGGCTTCACAAGCCTTTCCAGCCTTTACTGTGTTGTGACAGTAACAGGCTTTTTTATTGCTATTGTTGTTTTTAGCATGGTTATTACCGATAATGAACTCAGGAAGAACAGAAATCACTTTATGTGCTGAAATTTCTCTAAACCCAGAGGATAGAGTTGTTTTGTTTATTTTCTTGGATGAAAAGGTCAGCTCACCACAGCTCATTACTGACTAGCCTTGTGTCACACTCACGTCAGGGAGTCCTCTGAGATGTAAACGTTTATGTTTACACTGGTTCTACCTCAAAAAGCCTTAAACAAATGTCTGCGCTCCTTTGCTTTGTCTGGTGACACTGGAGTGACAGCCCAAATACTGCTTACTGCAGTTGTGCTGGTCACCTGTCTGGGGGAAATATTGTGGCGGGGAAGGCTAGTATTTATCATTGAGAAGTCAGGGAGAAAGAAGTACTACTGACGGGCTCTCAAGATCATCCCTGCATACATGTGAACACACACACACACACACACACACACACACACACACATTCCTGGCCACACAGATGCGTACCTGGGCAGACACATATCTCTAAAACAGTGATGTTTTGAACTCAATGTACAGAGGGAGAAAGACTGAGGTTCAAACACCGTCTCTGTCTGTGTGATGGTGTACAAATGACTCAGTTTTCCTTTAGCTTTGTGCTTTCAAAAGTGATGGATATTATAGAAGGGATCTAAAGTATGAGAATGAATACAGAAATATCCGATAAAATCATGTCTAAAACTCAGGCCTCTGAGAACCTCCTTAGGCTGTAAGAACAGTTCAGTAGGTCAAGGGCGATGCTGGCTCATGGAGAGAGTGTGAGTGGCAAGGACCCCTTCACACTAAGTCCACACAATGAAAGTTAGATTGCTGTTAGTGGCTTCACAAGCCTAATAGGCGTGGCAAGCTGAGAGAGGGACCTGTCGGCTCACTACAGTGAACGTGGCACTAACTCAGTTTCTCTAGGTACAGAGAGAATGAAATACCTGGCACAAGGCTTTATTCTGTTCTTCCATGAGCCTCTACATGAGGATTTGCTGGAACTGATTGCCACTCTGCTGCCATGAGTCAGCCAACCCCTATGGGACCCCACTTGAACGACAAGACCACAGCTGATGCCGGAAGCCTCTTACCTGTCGTAATCTTGGCAAATCTCTCCCACAGCCACCAAGGCCTTCAGGTACTCATTGGGCTGGTATGGGTGGATATAGTGCAGGGAACAGCTGTTTCTGGGGTCTCCGTTAGAGGCTGTGAAATCTATAGCTACCTGAAGAGGAAAACCAGAAGAATAGGTGGGGTTAAGTCAACTGCATTGTTTAGGAGCCATGACTAACCTGGAGAGAGATGTGGCCTCAGATAGAGAAAAATGAAGAGCACATGACATATCCAGCTCATTAGGAAAGTTAGAGAAGTTAATTACTTTTCCGAACAACTAGTTATTAATTTGACTGACATCAGCTCTTCTGTCTTTTCTAATCTCCATCTCTTCCTGACCAAGTGGAACTTGAGATTATAGTTTGGAAAGCCCAGTCCTCATTGATCCATATCTTCAGGCAGCCAGGGTAAGGGCAGAGTATCTGGTTCCAGTTTTACAATTCACTAAGAAAAGGCTCCTGTGTTCCATGGGCAGAACAGCTCCACCTATGAAGGACAGTCAAGAACCCTTATGGTCAAATTCTGTGTAGAGAATACCATCTCCCCAAGAAAGCCAATGTCATATTTCCATGAATGGTCTGCTGCAGAGATATGTTTCTCAGGAAACTAGGAGTCAACCTACCTCAAGATCCAGCAATACCACTCTTGGGAATATACCCAAGAGATGCCCAATCATAATACAAAAGCATCTGTTCAACTATGTTCATAGCAGCACTATTTGTAATAGCCAGAACCTAGAAACAACCTAGGTGCCCTCAATAGAAGAATGGATAAAGAAGGTGTGGCACATATATACTTTAGAGTTCTACTCAGCGGTAAAAAAACTGATATCTTGAACTTTGCATGCAAATGGATGGAAATAGAAAACACTATCCCGAGTGAGGTAACCCAGACCCAAAAAGAGGAATATGGTATGTACTCACTCATAAGTGGATTCTAGCCATAAACAAAGGATATTGAGCTTATAGTTCGTGATCCTAGAGAAGCTAAATAAGAAGGTGAACCCAAGATATATTTATCTTCCTGGATATTGGAAGTTGACAAGATCATTGGGCAAAAGTTGGGAGCAGGGGGGTGGGGATGGATGGGGGAAGGGGAAATGGGGAGAGAGAAGGGAGAAGAGGAGGATTGGGGAGAGCTTGGGGTAATGGGATAATTGAGATGGAGGAAGGGTGGATATGGGAGCAGGGAAGAAGTTGTCCTAACCAAGGGAACCATTTTAGGGTTGGCTAGAGTCTTGGCTCTAGAGGGGTTCCCAGGTAGCCAAGGGGATTTCCCCAACTAGTTCTGTGGGCATTAGAGGAGAAGGAGCCTGTACTAATCTTATCCCATAGCCACACTGATGAATATCTTGCATATCACCATAGAACCTTCATCTGGTGATGGATGGAGATAGAGACAGAGACCCACATTGGAGCACTGGACTGAGCTCCCAAGGTCCAAATGAGAAGCAGAAGGAGGGAGAACATGAGCAAGGAAGTCAGGACTGCGAGGGGTGCGTCCACCCACTGAGACAATGGGACTGATCTAATGGGAGATCACCAAGGCCAGCTGGACTGAGACTGATGGAGCATGTGATCAAACCTGAACGTGGCTGACAAGGAGGGCTGACTGAGAAGTCAAGGACAATGGCACTGGGTTTTGATTCTACTGCATGGACTGGCCTTGTGGGAGCCTAGTCTGTTTGGATACTCACCTTCCTAGACCTGGATGGAGGGGGGAGGACCTTGGACTTCCCACAGGGCAGGAAACCCTGACTGCTCTTAGGACTGGAGAGGGAGGGGGAAAGGGAGTGGGAGGGAAATGGGAGGAGGTGGAAATTTTTAATAAATAAATTAATTAAAAAACTTAAAAAAACGAAAGAGCCAAGTAGAAAAAAAATAAAAAGGATAAGCCAACTGTGATTTACTTAAAACTTCCTTTGCTTTCTTTCATGAAGTTACCCCCTTTCTTCCTTACTTCTCTACAGGACTTAGTTAAAAATTAACTTAGGAAGGTTTCAACTCTATTTTCAGAATACCTGTTCATGCTTGACAAGGAATATCTACTGATAAGATGAAAGTAGGAGGTGTGTGATAGGGAAGATCATGGAAAGAGATTCACCACTTCAAGGTGTTCTGACTGTGAACAATCATGGAAAGGGAGGAATAACTCCTGCTAAAACTTTCCTATGTACAGACTGTTCTATTGGCATTATTCTTGTACATGAAGCTTATTTTATTAATAATCATGATGCCTAAAGGTGTTGAAGATCACATAGGTACTATAGAGTGGAGTTGTGTTTAAAGCTGTGTCTATGTGCCTCCAAAAACAATGCTTCATTATTATACTTTTATACCTCTAAAGAACATGCAAGTCTCTGTTTAACATCCACCAATAGATGACCAGGATAAAGAAATTGTGGTGTATGTATACATATATACAATGGAGTCCTTTCCAGCCATGAAGAAGAATAAAATTTTATTTTCTGCAGAAAATTAGATGGATTTGGGATCCTGCTCATTGTGTTAAGCAAAATAACTCAGACTCAGAAAGCCATACATTTTCTCTTGCCTGTGGATCCTAGATTTTAGAGAGATACATAGATTCACACACACACACACAGACACACGATAAAGGAATTGAAGTCAGACTGTCTTGGCAAAGGAAGATGACTATTAGAATAGAGAGAGAAAGTCTGGTCAGTGATTTTGTCAAAATACAAACTATGAATGAATGAAAATATCTTTATAAAGTCAATCACTATGTACAATAGATTCATGACAATATTTTCAAAAATCCTAATATATGTACTGGGGTATAAATATCCCCATTGAAAAATGACCAGAGGTGGAGAGACTGCCAGGTAGGAGGCAGAACGTAACTGAAAATTCAGAGGAAGTGGTCTTGAATCAATCAGTTCTCTGTGATTAAACAGTTGTGGAGAGACGGGAAGGACAATCGAAATGTGTTTGGCAGATGGATAAGGGTGGGAAGACATTCTACTGAGGGTGGATGGAGGTGGCCCCGAAGAGACCCAAATGCTCTATCTTCTGGGATGGGCTTCATCCTGAAAGTGAGAACCAACCGTCACAAAGAAAGAAACTCCCTTTAATCCAGCACTGTGATGCAAGCCAGTGATAATTAAAACCTCCATGACTTCTGAGCAGGAGACAGGAAGCACCCTGGGATCTGCTCATGAGGCTCTTGCCAGAAAAATATGGTCAAAATGCATGCAGACAATTCTAGAAAAATATCTCTAAGAGGAACATGCAAGAGGGGCTCAGAGACTGGGTGTGATGGTACATGCTGTTGACTCCAGCACTTGGGAAGGCAAGCTGATTCAGGAGGGTTGTAAAACAAGGCCAGCCTGGGCTACGGAACATGAGAGGACATTTATGATACTACGGTAGGCCCCTGGGTTAGCTAAATTCAGCTCAGAGATCCACCATTCTCAGCCTTTTTCTCTCAGACCAATTTTGGAGGCAACAGCACCTCACAGCCGCAACTGAGTTTAAAAGGCAATCCAGGGCTAGGGAGGTCGGGTGTGATGTCACCACTTTCCTTCCTACTGAGAAGAGCAGTTCAAAACTCTTAGAAACCCCGAGCTTGGTGTGATGACGTCCACCTGTAATTGCAGTGCTTGGAAGACCGAGGCGGAGGGATTATCAGTTCTAGGCTAGCCTGGGCTATGTAGTAAGACCTTTTCAAATCAAAACCCCAGACCAAACAGCCACCTCTTCCAGAGATTATTATGACATATGGCTATTACTGTGATGATACATTATCTGAAGAATAAGTCATTGGAAAATGTTGACAGTTTTTGTTGTTCTTATTATTGTTAAAATAATGCCGAAGATTGAACCAGAGTCTCAGGCCTGCTAAGATATCTCACTTCTGTTTACAAAACTATCATGACAGTACCCCTCACAGTGGAAGGCATCCTGACTGTCAATGTCAGGTCTTCAGAACCCAATAGACAATCCTGCAATGTCAAGGGTATCATGTGACCGCAGACACATATCAGTGGTGTGATGTGGAACTGGGAGATGAAATCAGGTAGAATGGATGGAGATAAACCCATGCAGAAAAGCAGAAACTGGAGACAGAAGTACCTCTCCTGTTCTCCCCAGGCAGGCGAGATGCTCTCTCTAGTCATGCCGCCGCCAATGACTGGTGTCTGAGCCTGGGTGTTTCATCTAGATGGTAACATGATACACGGAGAAGTGTGTACCCACATCAGATAGGAAGACATAGAATTTTTAGCAAAGATACATTTAAAACTGATTTTAACATATCTTAGAGCTGAAAGGGGTGTAGCAAAAAACGTGCTTATATTGTAAACCCCAAGGAACCCTGTTAGGTCATTTCTAGGACTCCTTCATCCTCGGGCTTGGAAGAACCTTATTAGTTTTAATAGACTAGGGTGAAGCAGAGATGGTCGTGAGAAGGGGATTGTTACTAAACACATGCAGAGTGGGAACCCAATAGGATTTGTGACCTATTTAATGTGGAGTTGGATATCCATTAGGAGAAAGAAGAGGCAGATTTATTTGTGGCAAAAAGAAGCTAATACGCTTGCTGGACAATAGACTAATATGAAGGTCAGGGTTAGAAGGTTAGAATTGGGCTACTTGGTTTTGGTGGCCTGAAGCCAGGCTTTTGGATTTCTTAATTTCCCATAGGATTAGTACTTTATCTATCTATGTCCATCAGAGAGGCTGTCCCAGCTTGGAAGAGACTGGGACAGGTTTTAAAGTATTAACTGGTGAAGAAGGAAACAAACCAGCAGCCTGCAACAGCTAGTATTTCCTGCAGTTGCCAAAAAGCTCTTTCATCATGTGCCTATGGACAGTCTTAAGCACATAGCAGCTTCTTTTTTCCTCTGCCCAGCAATTATTTCTAAAGTGTTCCTCCAGAAGCTGGAGATAAAATATCCATCTTCAGGAGGTGGCCTTCCACCAGGAGTTCCGTGCTCTTTAAAGTTAGCCGTGGTGGGAAGAGAACGCAATGAAAGGTTAGATTTATTTTAGAAAGCAACAGGGGCGGGGGGCAGTGAAAGATGGGATCAAGTTGAGAAATAAAAGCAAGAAAATGACTGAAAATGCCAGTCTGTGGAGGTGGCTGCAGACACCCAGATTCCTGAGTGCCAGCAAGCTAGCAGAGCTGGCGAGTTTTCATTTTCTGATAGAGAGCACTTAAGGAAACCTGGTCTTCCGGCCCGTGCGCCAATCTTCTCAGTGGGCAGCCGAGAGCAGGCTCCTGGGAAGCTGCTCACGTTTTTGAAGCAGATGTGTGGAGCAACTGTGAAAACGGGCATAGGAAGAATGCCAAGCGCTCCCTGGATGCCGCCGAGTCTCTGGTGTGTGGAGTTGCTTCTGGGAAAGGGTAAATGTGAAGACTGAATGCATCTTCAGACAATTGTTGTTTTTTACACCAAGCAACCCTGCTCTACAGGTACCCGCCCAACACTGGACTAACTAGTCATTTGGTGGAATCTGTTGGACACAAGCCGCTGGGTTGCAGAATTTAGTTACTTGCTGAATCTTTTATTACCTGGACCCCACATGTATATGGTCACATTCTGAGGCAGCTATAATAAATTAGACACAATTCCAACTTAGGCAATAAGCCAGGTAATAGGAGATGCAGACTTTTTTGTGATAAGCTAAACTCTTGTTTTATGCTTCCACAAAATTCCACAAGACAGTCATGGGAAAAAAAATCCTATTTTCCTGAACCCACTTGGTTCATTTCTTGGAAATGGTAAAACATTTGTCTCCTCTTTTTATTGTACCCTGGGTATGTGTGAGCAGGCAGGCCTTAGTCTTCTATCTCAGAGTTTATCAGTATTTAATATGGGGTCTAAAATAAAGATTTAGAAGCTTAAGCCATGATGCTCAGTAGCCATAAACCATGTTAAATGTGCTAGAGTAAGAAAAGATTTCCTGACAAGGTCTTGAATAAATAATATAGGCTTCAGATTTGATGGTCAGGGTGGGAGAATCCACATTGGTGTGGGATTTCCCTTTGTATGCTGTGATTACTATTGATAAATAAAGGAACTGCTTTGGGCCTATAGCAAAGCTATAGGGTAATAGAGCTAGGTGGGGAAAACTAAGCTGAATGCTGGGAGAAAGGAGGTGGAGTCAAGAGAAGCCATGGAGCTGCTGCCAGAGACAGACATGCTGTAACTTTGCTGGTAGGCCATGACCTGGTGGTGATGCACAGATTAATGGAGATGGGTTAAATTAAGATGTAACAGCTAGCCAGTAAGAAGCTAAAGCTAATGGGCCAAGCAGTGATTTAAATAATATGGTTTCTGTGTGATTATTTCAGGGCTAAGCAGCCAGGAACTAACTTCAACACACATTCAGCTTCATATATAATACCATATTACTAAACACACTGTAAAATCAGAAGTAAGTAGAAAATAGCATCTTTAATTTTTACAACCACAAATCACACAAGTAGCCATGGAAAAAGATCAATAAAAATTGCTGCTCAGGATTCTATAGCTTAGGAGGTGATTTTTACTTCTTTTTCTAGCTGTTTTATTCAATGTTTCTTCCATCCGTTTGGTACCAGAATCCTATAGAATGGGTCGTTTACAGATGATAGAGATGGAACTGGGCCATGGTTGCAAGGGCTGGGGTACCCAAGGGCTCACTGCTAGAACTTGGCCAGGGCTATTTTACTGCTTCATCCCATTGTGGAAGAGAGAGGGGCATGAATGAGAGTGAACATAGACACATTCTCTTTTATAATTTGAATTATAATTATACTATACTATAATTTACCAAGAGGGTAAAACCCTTATGACCTATAAACCTTCAGAGAGCTTACTTCCAACTTCTGTTGCTTTGAGGTTCAACATGCTACCTAGGGACACACTCAAATATAACATATGTGTATGTCTATGTATATGCACATATATACCACACATAGAGGCATGCTGTATGATAAAAATCTAATACATAGCTGTAGTTACAGAGTCTTTCTGGTTTTCTTTTCCCTCAGTGCTATCATAGACATGGCTTGTCTGATTACCTAGTCCTTGAAAGTATAATTTAAAATGGCTTCATCAGTGTCCACTTAGATGAAGTACTGTAGTTCACATAGGCGTTATTTTACTGTTGAACATTTAAGCAGTAAAAGTTCCTATCTGTGGAAATATATGTGACCATGAACATTTTTATGCATCTACAAAAGCCATAGATTTCAAAGGAAGCCTTTAATTTCTCCACCATCTCCTTTCCAAGCACTGCACAGCACCTGCCTCTTCTGCACTGTCTATAATTATATTTCGTCTATGAAGTTCTCGTATCTTGTTTTATTTTTAGCTGCAGTGCCATGTGTCAAACCACATGCCGCTCTCTGTTATCTGCTTCACCCCCCATTCACCTCCTCCAAGGTTGAGACACCGTAGTTGATCTTGGTGCTTATGACTCCAGGATTCTCATGAGGCGTATATAAAGCTTGTTCTTAGGGTGCTCTCAGTTTTCCACAGTTGTGTGTACAATCAAGTGTGCACATTGTTTACTGACATAATATAGGTTGTACATCAGGTTCTCAAATGTTCTAAAATGACTAAAAATGAATTGTTAACCAAGGCTCCTTTAACATCATTTGCCTTTCTTGTATTGCCATGCTGGGGACTGAACCCAGGGTTTTGACACTCCAGGCAAATACATGTCTCTGAACCACACCGCAGCTCCACAGAGCATCTTTGCCTTGCTTCACTTCTCTGCTTATTGCCTGACTCTAGGCCAACACTGCCCCTCTGACCCTCAAATTGCCATCCTCTCTTTGTTGTTGATGTTCTTGAGTTCACACCTATGATGCTCTTTCTTTATCTTCTGTTTACACACTAACACAAGGTCTCTCCTACCTTATTCTGCTGAAACTGTTCTATTAGAGATGACCTATGCCTGCTCAACACATCCCTCAGTCCTTGCTTACTCTCTTTCCCTCTTTTCTTTATCACTTGGGATTGTTGCCCTGATCTTGTAACTCCCCCACCCCCTGGTCATTTGAGCTTCTGGGCTTCCTGCTCCTTTGCTGTCTCTTCTTTTGCCCATCGAGGACTTCTGTGACTTCCCGTCATGGGGTCCCTTGTCTTTGTTTATTCTCTTTGTCTATCTCATCCAGATGGAGATGTATGCAATTGTGCCTGTTTCTTGGAACTGAGACTCGCATTTTTTTTAGATGCTATCCACTGGGACATTCAAACACACTTCCAACATCCCCTAAAGCAAACTCATCCTTTTGTTTGCAGCTCTCTTGCATTTGCCCATGAATAACACTGCCAGGCTTCGCTAGTCAGGCACCAACTACAAGTCATCCTAGACTCACTGGCTTCCAAAATTTCTTCTTTGTATCCAAGACCCAGACTCAGCCTTACTTTCCATATAGCCCCTTCTCTTGCTGCCACACTAAGTCACTCTCTTGTCACCCTCCATTAGATCTGTTGCATCTGCTTTCACCTTGTGCTCCATCTTCCATGCTCCTCAATGACCATCAGTTACTTTTGATAAGTGGTGTTTGGTCAACACCTCTGGATTCACTTCTCCAAAACACTTGGGTATTGCTTCCTGTCCTGTTCTTCATCTACTTGAACATTTCATTATATACAAAATTACCTTGATGTGGGAGTCCCCTCTGTGTGCTGTGATTACCATTAATAAATAAAGAAACTGCTTGGCCTGTTGATAGGACAGAACTTAGGTAGGTGGGGAGGACTGGACTGAATGCTGGGAGAAAGAAGGGTGGAGTCAGGAGACACCATGGATATGTGTTGGAACTTTGCTTGTAGGCCATGGCCGCTTGGTGATACACAGATTAATAGAAATGGGTTAAATTAAGATGTAAGAGTTAGGCAATAAGAAGCTAGAGCTAATGGGCCAAGCAGGGATTTAATTAATACAGTTTTTTGTGTGATTATTTTGGTTCTGGGCGGCCAGAACAAACAAGTAGCTCCTTCTTTTTACACTACCTCAACGCTCAAATCACCTCAACTCCTGACCCAAAGATATCTTTCAACACACTCCTAAATATACTCTGCTGTTCATATTAATTCAAGTAAGCTTCTAGCAATTATCATTTGAATTCACATACATAAATACTTAGCTTATAGGGGTGATTTCAAACCAAATCCCCAGGGTCATATTTATTCATGCACTTTGTTTTTTCAGCTAGTTTAGAGTTAAGTAACAGTATTTCAAGCAGCCTGATGTTGGGAGTGGTAAACCTGCTTTACCAGAGTCCCATGGAAGACACAAAGGTTTCTCTTAGCCATTCATCGCATGTCATACCAGATGCTCAGGAGAGGTGACTGGGCAGTGTTTAACAAAGGGATGGACCACAGATGTGTGGAAAAGGGTATGTAAAACATAAAGGGTAGGAATGACTGTTTCTAGAGCTCAGCAAGAAGAGTATGAAGGACAGGGCATGTGTTAGGAACAGTGACCTTCTGTGGATGAAAAAGGTCACTGTGTTTCCAGCCTGGGAAGTGGAAATATAGAAAAATGAGTCTTCTGCGTTGCTTTCCCCTTTTGCTCTCTGACTGGTGCCCATCAAAGGGCAAACTCAAGAAACAGCTAAAAGCAGGAGGATCTGGTTAGTGTAGGTGCTTGGGGTTCAGGAGGGGTGGGGGGAGGAAGAGTCCTTCACTGCGGGATGAAGTGGAGAACACCTAGAACTTCATGTCCCCTCTGATCCTTGAATATCTCTCTTCAGGACCCAAGTTTCTCAGGACTGAAGCTACTGGTCTTGCTCAGCAGCCATGGCTGCATCCCGAGCCATGAGAATCTTTGCCTCTGGGTGATGCAGGGGTATAATGACTTTTCTCTCTCTTGTCTCTTCCCTGCAATCTCCACACCAGGAAGCCCTCCTCCCCTCACTTCTCAGGTCTCGGCCACCCCCTTTCATGCTGCAATAAAGTTACTGGGTGGAATATAGACACTATCAAGCCCAGCTAAATCACATGCTACTTTTAATTAACTGCACTACATCTTAAAATTTACATCAGTTTGTATTACGAAAGCAGTAAAAACTTTATAGTAAGAAAGCTGACTTCATTTCGGAAGCAAATGCCATTGGAGTGATGGATGCATTTTCTTGAACCAACATGCAGATTTCTCACTCTCCTTTGAGAGTCTAACCTGAGGTCTATAGAAGGGCTTAGTGGTGGAACCCTAAATGGCCTGGCCCCTTCTCAGTGTTACCTTACATTCTCCTCTCCTCATTTTCTGCTCTGGACTGCTATCTTTGCTCATATCTCCCACAGGTCTATCAGTTGGCCCCAGGAAGATGAGAAATTAGGACTTGGGGTGATGTTTTTGAAAAACACTGAGGTAGTCTTTACCCAGCTGGGGAAGGTCAATAAAGTGAGAAAGTTGAAGAAAATAGAACATGAAAGTCAACTTCCAAAGTCAATCAGTCACAGGCCTCCCCAAGAGTGTAGACACTGGTTCATCAATGAGTGGAAGGTCACACATTCAGAATAATTGCGTGACACAAATTGGCTTTGATGTGGAAAAGGACACAAGTTCAATAGGAATGGAAATGGGTTGAATTCAGGAGGAATTAGGTAAAAATGATCAAAATCCATTGCATGAAATTCTCAAAGAACTAATAGAATGAGTCGGGATGTGGTCCAGGAAGCCTGTGGGGTAGCTAATTCTCTGCAGCACAGCTCCAAGGGCAAAGCAAGCCTGTGAAGGTTGAATAAGGAATTGTTCAAGAGCCTAGGATCTACAGAATCTAAAACAAACTGAAATCAATAGAGCTTTCCCTTGGAAACCTATAAATAGTTTTCTGACATCAGTCTTTTGCCTAATATCTTGGGAAACTATTTCAGGGGCTCTCCTTGACAAATTTTCTTGCTTCACTACTTCCCTGTAGATAGACATAGATCAGTAATAAGCCTATCACACAGGTGTTGTTGAGGGGTGTGCCCACAGGACACGTTCTTGTTGCCTTCATTATATACCCATGTACATGCAGGAGGGGAGGTGGTTCCATCACTAGAGAATCTTAGACTTTATAGCAGTGACCAGCTTCTGTAAGCATTCCAAAGTAGCTGGCAATGCTGAGTTCAGATAGACATTAAAACAGAAAGAAGTTATCTTAGTGTTCTGCTGCTGTGCAGAGACACCATGACAACTCTTTTAAAGAAAAACATGTAATTGGTGCTGGCTCACAGGATCAGAAGTTTAGCCCATTACTGTCATGGTTAGAAGGATGGTAGCACTCAGGCAAATGTGTCACTGGAGAAGGAGCTAAGAGTTCTAAATCTGAAGGCAGCAGGAAGAGAGAGTGACACTGGGCCTGGCTTAAGCTTCTGAAACTTCAAAGCTCATCCTCAGTGATACACTTCCACTGACAAACCACACATACTCTAACA